>NC_056738.1:56619006-56681506 GCF_019279795.1 Protopterus annectens
AAACTTATGGTGCACATCATAAGTCACGCCATCTTATTCAGATCTTAGGATTGCATGACAGCACTGTAGTCAAAACTCATCAGAACATTAAAACAGTACAATGCTCTAATTTGTGTAGAAGTCTACAGACACATGCAGCAGCTGGAAAAACCAAAGGGCTTTCTCAGGAAGATAACACAGGGCCTACAAACCATGGCATGATGGATGTGGCTAGATTAAAATTCATGTCACTGTTATCTGTCTGGTATAGGATGAGATGATGTCTGCCTGGCCTCCAGGCCAGTATTTGATCATGCCCTGATGGGGTGACTGCATATCCAGGCATTTAATACAGCTGATGATATCACCAATGTGCATTAAGAATATGGTAATAACACTGTCCCACATACGGCAGTAAAATGTCAAATGAGCACACATGCACACTCAGTTGACTGCAGTGAAAATAGAACCCCTACCTAAGTACACAGATTGCAGAACACAGTACATAATGCAATGCCATGTCACAAGTCTGACTTTTGTAAGACTGCAGCTGAACTTGTAGTCCATGATGACAGCAACTCATGTGTGTGACAAGATGTTGGCAGGCCTGCATAGGTTATAATTTCATAGGTTCATACAAGGCTACTACCATAATGGCCCTAGGTTCATAGGTTCATAGGAGGTTACTAGGCTAATAGCCCTAGGACCTTGACAAGTCTACCCAAGGTATACCATTGTTCTCTTATAGACCAAGATAGGTAGTCCAAATGTGTGAATCCATGATCTGAACTGGCTGACCCTGTCTAAAAGTGACATAGGTGGAACCCTGGGGTAAATCTACCCTTTCTCATCCAATTGTCTCAGTTATGCTTAAATAGGGTAATTAAGGAGCTCAGTTTCATGTGATCTGTGAGTTTATTCCATAGGAGTCGCAATCTCTGGTCGACATATCTGTCTCTCCAGCATGTCCTGTTGATGTTGCAGGCTAGGTTAAGGTCCCTAGAGTGAGCGAGATTTGTCCCATGTGATTTGTGGAGGTGCAGCATTCCCATTAAGACAGGGTTCTAGACTACTCTGTAGGTCAGCTGCAAGTCAATTCTCAGCAGTCTATACAATACAGAGTACAGTGACAGGGCCTTCAATCTTCCATGTAGGTAATATGTTGGAAGCCCTTGTATTTTCTTACTGATAAACCTCTGAGGTTTCCCCAGCTGTTGCAGGTGTCTGGTGATGTACATGCAAAAGGAGCATTGTACTCTATTACTGGTCTGATGAGGGATGAGTGCAGTGGAGTTCTAACATCCTCAGTCTTGGATGTTATGCCCTCACTTATGAGATGTGCAGTGTAAAGGGCCTTCATTACCACTGTGGACACATGATGATCAAAGATGAGGTTGCCATCAACCTGCATTCCCAAGTCTCTCATTAATGGGTAAGAACATAGAGGGGTATTACTGACAGTGTAATTTGCATAGACTTATTTTCTGAAAGGAATAATAGTACATTATTTTGGGTTAACTTTAAGTCTTTTGCTTTGGCAACAATCATTTATGTACGTAAGCACATTTTTGTAGTATGTTGACATAGTTTGTGGATTCAGTTTGCAGTCACCAGTGAACTTGTTAAGCCGCAGACCATGTTTTTTTACTTGATTTCCTGAGGAATACATTCCAAACAATAGGGGGCCCAACACAGTCCCTCAGGGGACACCACTGGTAACACGTCTGCTGGTAGAGGTGGAATCCCCACCTATGACTGTATGCATTCTATTAGTAAGACAGTTTGCTACCCATCTAATGCTGTATGGGATAATCCCCAGATTGGTGAGTTCAACAATGATGCCTCAGTGGGGGACTATGTCAAAGCACTTGAGGAAGTTAAGGTAGGCAGTATGTACTGATTTGCCTTCATCCAAGTCTCTGCTGACACTCTTGAAGAATTCCACTAGATTTAACAGGCATGATCTGCCCTTGGTGAAGCCAAACTGGGTTGGGTGAAGAGTTTGAAGGTCACCAATGTCCCTGTTGATAAAATCCAAGATGATTCTCTCCACAGCCTTACAAACAAGGCTGGTCAGGCTTATGAGTGTATAGTTCCCTGGGTCAGTTGAGGGACCTTCTCTGTGCAAGGCTATTACAGTTGCTATTTTCCCCTCTTTTGGGACAAAGCCAGGACTATGGTTGAAGAGAGTACTCAGTGGCTCTGCTAACTCTTCCTTTAGACTGTTTTGTAAGTAGGCTGGGATGTTATCCAGTCCCATAGTGGCTGTGTTTTGACATTGACTTGTGTGGTTATGACTGGTTATTTGGAGATAATAGGCAGAGAACTGTTGAGAGGTATGCTGTGTGGTATCTGCTAACAGGTGGGCTATGTCCTCAGGTACAATATGAGTGGTAAAGTCCATTCTGAATTTGGTGCAAAGCCAGACCTTCCCTTTTATATTACTGACATAGCTAAGAATGCCTTGTGATTATCCTTAGGTATGGATGCTAATATATATACGGGGCATTTGTGTACACCTCCAGATAGGAGTCTCTACTGTCAGTGGTGGCAATATGTTTGAAACTATATATGGCATCACTTGGGATGCTATAGTTTGCTTTGCAGAGATTTATCCACCTTTGGATACTGAGTGGATCAGGAATAATTGTTACACTGAATGTGACTAATTTATAGTCAGACCTTACCTGGGAAGATCTAATTCATGAGGTGGTGCAGCGATTTCCCATGTCAGTGAATAATAATAGGTCATGGGCATTTCAGCCCCTTGGTGGAGTGTAGACTAACTGTCTCAGAGCATTAAAAGTGCAGGAACCTTAGGGTGAGCATGTTTGAGCTCTTATATGTATCCCAATCGATGCGAGAATAGTTAAAGTTACCCAAGCCTAGGGTGTTTGGCTGTATTATGAATGACTCAAGTAGGTCCAGGAAGGCACTGTGTGGTTTTCATGGTTCATGTTGATGGATCTATAGGTAACAATGATGTGGAGGGGGGTTTGTCCTATAGTTACTTGGACTTGTACTAACTCTCACCTAGAATGATGCCACAGTATAAACAAAAAATGATCACTGTAATTAATTGGCTTAGTTTTTGCTGTCATTCAAAGGGGATCCAGTTTCTGTCAGTCTGGGAAGACATGGTTGACAAACCTCACTGCTTTGCCAGAGACAGTTTGCAACTTGCACCACTAGGCTTTTGTCTGCTGGCAAAGGATCTTGCCTCCCCTATAGTGCCTTTTTTTACACAAGGTCTCAAAAACAAACTTTATTTATTTTTATTTTTATTTTATTCCAGTTTGATGACCGGGGAGGTCCACTGGGCCTGGGGAGCCCGTTTTCAGTGGAGGCCCAGGGAGAAAAGCTCCATAAAAGTTACAAAAATACAATAATACAATAATAATTAACAAACAAATTAAGGATTACAAAAGGTAGCATTCAAAAATAGAAAATAGCAAATAGAAAACATATTTACAATTTAGTACACTGGGCTAAGTGAGCCTACATTCTGTGGAGGCTTGGGGAGAAAATAACATAGTACAAAGTTTAATTACATGAATACATTTGGAGGGAGCTTGGGCAGTCGAGCTCCGTATTTAAAGTTTAAATAGCATGCTTAATAATATAGGAAGTTAGGAATGCAAGCAACAGGAGGCATTTGCAGGAGTGAGAAACAAATAACTGTAAAGATTCAGGAGTAGACAGGAGTATAGTATCCTGGCAGGATTTTGTAGAATGGTTACAATAACAAATTGAAGTGAGGCTAGGAAGGTATAGAGGTTAATCAGGGGAGAAAGGAGAGGAGAGCTTGAAAGGAATGGGGGGAAGAGTACAATTGCATTTCCTGTTAAGATAAAGATAGGAATGAAGTTGAGTTTTGAAGTTTTTAAGGTTGTCACAGGTCCTCAGTGTGGAGGGCAGAGCATTCCATTTTTTAGCTAGGGAATAAGATAGCAGAAGCTGGCCAGCAGGGTGCTTGGGTTTATGGATGGTTATCAGGTTTTGGTGGGTAGATCTAAGGGGTCTGAGTGGGTTGTAAGGTTGCAGAATGTTGGAGAGTGCAGGGCACTCAGAAGGTTGGAAGAATAGTTTGTGAGCAGTGGTGATTTGGTGAAGGAGTAGCAGATTGGGGAGTTCAAGCCAGTTTAATGACTGTAGGGAGGTGCAGTGATGAGTGGAGGATTTGGCATTTGTGGCATATATGGCTATTTTATTGTAACATACCTCCAATTTGGAGGTGAGAGTGGAAGATAGGTTAGTGAGGAGAGGAGCTCCATACAGAAGAGAGGGAAGTAGATAGGTTGTGGCGAGAGTTTGTCTAGAGGAAGGTGAGAGGAAGTGGTTGTTTCTGTAAAGAAGGCCTAGTTTTATATGTGTTTTCTTGATATTTTGCTGGATGTGATTTTTGAAGTTAAGGTGTTCATCAATGGTTACACCAAGAAGTTTGGTGGAGGGTACGACTTCGATGATTGAGTTGTTATGGCTGGTGATTTGGAATGAGTTTTTGTCTATAGGGAGGGATTTAGAGGGAGAGAATAGAAGGATCTTAGTTTTGTTGGCATTTAGTGAGAGGTGGTTTTGTAACATCCAATTTTCGGTGGTAGAGAAAGCAGTTTGGGTTAGAAATTGGAGATCTTTTAGGTTGGATGCATGGCAGATTGAAGTGGAATCATCAGCGTATTGTACAATTTTGGTATTAGGTATGGCTTTGTGGAAGTTATTGATAAATATATTAAATAACAATGGGCCAAGAATTGAGCCTTGGGGAACTCCAGTAGGGGTTGGGAGGAAAGAGGAGGTGGCCTGGCCCCACTTCACGGCTTGGGACCTATCAGAGAGGTAGCTTGAGAACCAAGAAAGAGTTTTATGGGCGATGTTGATATTAGACAGATGACTTGCTGATTTGAAAATTACCATTCAGTACAAAATAAAGATTATGCTGCTAAACGCTAGAAGCTAAAATAAAACACTGCACACCCTGGAAGCACTTCTATCACTGAAGGAAGCAGATGACTGTACAGTCGCTGAAACCTGGTTCAAGGCCTCACAGAGTACCCTAGCCTTGCCAGGCTACAATGCCTTAAACACCTTCAGACCACAAAATGAATGTATGAGAACCAAAGGAGGTGGTGTTTCTATCTATATTAGAGATAAATTCACCTCACATGTCGTTAGACTAAACAACTCCATGGAGTTTGTCCAAGTTCAGATTACTGTGGAAAAGACCACCATTCGAGTCATAGTTAGTTATAGATCCCCTTCATGGATCATGATGCGCACGAAGCCTACTTGACCAAACTAAAGTCAATACAAATATCTCAAAACACACTGGTTATGCAAATTTCAATTACTCCACCATCAACTGGGAATCCTACTCTAGCCCTACCTCAGTAGCACAAAAGTTACTTGACTTTGTTAACTCAAATCTCCTGGAACAAATTGTTCAAACTCCTACAAGAGGAACAAACATACTAGATCTGGTCCTCAGTAACATGAGAAATAGATGCACCACTGCAACTGGCAGACCATCTTTAGTTAAATCTGACTACAAATCAGTTGCCTTTGAGCTGGCACTAACACCAGAACCTACAAAGGGGGAAGTCAGACTAAAAGACTTCACCGAGGCAAACTATACCCTCCTAGTGTTAGGTATAAATGCATTCCATGCCTCACACCCAGCTGGAAGTGGTAACTACACCAAAGCTTATGCTAAAGCCCTGTACAATCACTTGCATAAGTGTATAGACTCAGATGTGCCAGACAGAACCAAAGCTAGAACCCCAAGTAAAAACAAGCCACCCTGGGGACTTCCAACATAAACAAATTTTACAACAATGCAAAACGTTGCTGTCTAAGAAAGCTAAGGCAAGGCACCAACAATGGAAAAGCACCTTAAACAGTCTCAATAGGTAAATAAGACATGTCAAATTCATTAAGGACAGCTTTGAGAAAAACTTAGCAATCACAGCAAAGGAAAATCATAAGGCTTTTTACAGCTATGTATGCAGCCTAGAAGGTAGGACCCAAGCATGTGCTGGACATATGACTAAAGGTATCACTCACACTGATCCCACAGGGATAGCAAACCTGCTAGTGGACAGGTATGGCGAAAAGTTCATTCCCCTATCTTCTCCAAACTTATCACAAACCTTGCTCCCAACTTCTGCCTCCCACCCTACATATCTAAAGAGCAGGTCATCAAAGCATTGTCTAAGGCAAAAAAACAGCATCTAGGGGACCAGATGGCATCCCAGACTGTCTTCTAAACAAACTAAAACATGAAATAGCATCACCATTAGGTATCCTATTCAATCATAACATAACCACAGCCTTTGTTCCTGTGGAATGGAGAAAAGCAACAGTTATTCCCCACCACAAAGGTGGCTTAGCAACAGACCTGCAGAATTATTGACTCATAAGTCTGACCAGTCTCATCTGTAAGGCATGGAATTTATCATCATGGACCTCATAAATAAAGACATGGGCGACCTCCAAACCCTGGATCAAACCCAACTCAGCTTCATCAAGAGCAGATCCTGCCTGTTAAACCTGGTGGATTTCACATTCACAAATGTGACTGGGGCCATTGATGAGGGAAAATCTGTCCACACAGCATCCTTTCACTTGGCAAAGCCCTTTGACACAACCCCACACTCTGACATTACTGACAAATTTAGTAAACTGAATGCAAACCCCTTTTTTTGGAAGATGGGTTGCCAACTGGCTCACAAACCAGGCACACACTATCAAACTGGGTGACTCCACATCAACCAGCAGACCTGTCACTAGTGGGGTGCCACAAGGGTTAGTTCTCGGCTTCCTACTGTTGGATATATACATTTCAGACTTTCAGGCCAAAACTAAGTGGCTGTGGTTGACCATATTTGCAGATGACTGCAAACTGGTTGCAATTATTGAATCCCCAAATGATGTCAGTATACTTCAGGAGGGTCTTATGCAGATCAACAATCAGTGTCTTAGTCATGGTCTCAGACTAAATATAAAGATATGCATCATCATTCCCTTCAGAAAAAAGCAATGTCAGTTCACACTATTAAATTAACAACAATACCCTAAGTACCTACAAAGTGTTAAGGGATCTGGGAACACAAACTGACTCCAACCTTAACTTTGACCACCATGTGTCTACTGTAGTATGGAAGGCTTTCTATATAGCACACTTGATTAGCAAAGGCATCACCTCTAGAGCAAAGGATGTTATAACCCCTCTATACTCATTACTAATCAGGCCGATAATTGAGTATAACTCCCCTTTTGGCATGTACCATACAAAGCACCTGCAGCAATTGCAGAGACCTTACAGGTTTCTAACAAAAAAGATCAAGGGACTCCAACATGTGCCTTACACAGACCGACTAAAGTTCCTCCCACTATACTCAGTATCATACAGACTTCTTAGGACAGACTTATGCCTGGCTTACAGAACAATCTCTGACCAAAACCTAATGAATTTGCTGCACAGCTGTAAATCAAATGAGACTAGAGCTAACCATTCCAGGAACCTAAATATGGCCTGTGACTTGAACAGGACATGTTCGAGGGACAGATTTGTCTACCAATGACTGCTGTAGCTTTAGAAGAGGCTTTCAATTAATGTGAAGCAGAGTACCTCTATGACAATGTTCAAAAGGAACCAGGATGAGTGGATGGGATACCATAAATTCTTAATAGTGATAGCTCCCACAACCCTCATGGACATGGGAAGTCATTATTAAATACAGTCCTGGGTATTGACTATAGTATCTATGGTACTACATTGGGATGAAACAGCTAGGCTTAAAATGACCTCTGGGTCGATAGCCTAGTAACCTCCTATGATCCTCTGCTCTAGGGAGTCATACTGCTGAACCAGTCTTGAGAAGTACTTGTCTTTTACGAAGATGGATATGCCTCCTTTATTGGTTCTTTTACATTCATTTTGCAGCCTGAACATGTGGAAGGCATTATAACCTTTCATGGCCAGAATACTGCCTGCAGCCCTAAACCATGTCTCTGTGACTGCACAAACATTGACGTCTTCCCAATTAAGAAGTGCCTGCATTGAGTGTAGTTTCTGATTTAGACTCCTAGCATTAAGCAGCATAACCCGGGGTTTGTCTTTTTAGGATATTTTTATGTCAGGAAGCTTGTTCTTATGACATTGCCTAAAAAAGTCAATATGGGGCAGGCAAGTACCTTGCCCAACCAAAGGCAAGAGGTGATAGGTGAAGACTATTCCTTGGCAAAGCAGTGTGGTCTGTCGACCATATCATCCCAGCCTGACAACTACTGGATCAGCCTGGAGTGACACCAGTAGCTAAGCCAATTGTTGAAGTTGATAATTCTTTTGTTTTGAGACATAATCTTGGGTGAAAGTAGAATGCTGCTTAGAGCTATTGACATACCTGTCTGACACATAATCTGAGATGTCAGTCATATCTCTCTTAATATAGTCCAGTGAGGTACGTCTCAAGTCATTTACTCCAACATGGAGTATGACAGAGGTGTAACTGTGGTTGTTGTTGCAGGTCTTGAGTGGATACAGGACTTTGCAGATCCTGGCACCTGACAGGCAGCAGACTGTGACTTTCTCCTTGTACAACCTAATAAGGGGGACATCTGTGTGTCTCACTATGAATTCGACTATGACCAAGACATTGGTTTTGAGGTGTTTTGCTTTAAGGGCTTAATGAGTGAGACACTGATATGTTTGTTTTTTGTGTAGTGGGTTCCACTGGGACTGTCATGTGTGCAGAAGGTTTGTATTGTTGAGGCCTCTGCTCTTTCGGTAAGCTTTTAATGAGTACCTCTGCATATGTGGGTTTATGTGTTGTGCACTCTGTTTGTTGAGGGGGTGAAGTGTGTGTGCTTATAATCTGTTTAATAGCTGTTTTGTTGTTACCTGGGAGAGACCACATTTATTCTAGAATCATCGTATACTTGTATCTTACATATTGTATTGGTAAGTTTTAGGAGTGCATGGTTATCACTATACATGAGGCAATAGAAACCTAGCTATGTAAAAATCAAGTACCCTTATTAAGCATATTTAGATTGTCATTGTTAGTAGAGATTCTGTGACCAGCAACAACTGGGCCTGTCTATGAGGGACATAGGTGCCACCCCAGAGGCTGTAATAGGCTGCCACTCTGTGCAAAGCAGTGCCTCTCAATGATCTTGTTCAAATGCAACCTTGACTACTGGTGGGGTCATTGTACAGTTGCCTCTGAGCTGGCACCTATGTCCCTCATGGACAGGGCTAGCTGGTACTGCTCACAAACATGATCTGCTAAAAACAACAACCCAACTATGCTCAATAAGGGTACTTGTGTTTTTACATAGCTAAGCTTCTACACACCCTAGTGCTATTATATTAGGCTAGTAGCCTTATATGAACCTATGAAGCTATGAGCCTATGCAGACCCCCAAACTGTTGCCCCCAATGTGGCCTGCTGATGTCATCTACTGTAAGTTCACTTGCACTCTTGTATATATCAGACTTATGCTGTGGCACTTGTATTAAGTACTGTGTTCTGTAGTCAGTGTTTTTAGGTAGGTAGGAGTTCTATTCTCACAGCAGTAGATTGTGTGTTTCTCTAGAAAGAAAAAAAAAAGAAGTTTGTATCCTATAGTTACTTCTCCAAGTTCATGTATTGTCAGTGTTTTGATACTTGCACATGCCTACACCTCCAGTTCATGCAGGCCTCCCAAACTCTTGCCTCTCACATGGCCTGCTGATGTAAACTACTATAAGTTTACCTGCACTGCTGTATGTATCAGACTTGTGCCATGGCATTTACATTAAGTAGTCTGTGTACCCTAGATAGGTAGGTGCTCCGTTCTCACTGCAGCCAACTTGGTGTGTGTGTGTGTGTGTGTGTGTGTGTGTGTGTGTGTGTGTGTGTGTGTGTGTGTGTGTGTGTGTGTGTGTGTGTGTGTGTGTGTGTGTGCCTAGGCAGAAGGGCAAGAGTGTGTATCCTACAGTTACTTCCCCAATGGCATGGATTGCCAATATTTTGATACTTGCATATGCCTACACATCTATTTCATACAGGCCTCACAAGCCTCTTGTCTCCCACATGGCCTGCTGATGTCATCTACTATAAGTTCACCTGCAGTTCTGTAAAAATCAGACTTGTGCCTTGGTGCTTGCATTAAGTGCTGTGTTCTGTAGTCTTAGTATTAAGCTAGGTAGGGGTCTGTTTTCACTACAATCAACTGGGCTGTGAGTGTGTGTGTGTGTGTGTGTGTGTGTGTGTGTGTGTGTGTGTGTGTGTGTGTGTGTGTGTGTGTGTGTGTGTGTGTGTGTGCTGTTGCTTCACATTACAGAGAGCCTTTTACATCAGCATGTGGATCACTGTTATTACCATATTCTCCTCACCTGACACTGCTGATGTCATCAGCTATAAACTATTGTCTGACACACTTTAAGTCACACGTGAGCTGTAGTGCTTGCTTAAAGTACTGTGGTCTGAAGTCTGTGTACCTTATATAGGCAGGGCTTCTAGTCTAACTCCAGTCATCTGTGTGTGTGTGGGGGGGGGGGGTGTCTGTGTGAGCTGTTACTTACCATTACAGAAAGATTTTTACACCAGCATGTGAATCACTGTTATTACCATATTCCCTCACCAGACACTTCTGATGTCATCAAATATAAAGTGTTGCCTGACATGCTGCAAGTAATCTGTGATGCTTGCTTAAACTACTGTGTTCTATAGTCTGTGATAGGGAGGGGTTCTATTCTCATTACAGTCAAGTAAGTGTGTGTGTGTGTGTGTGTGTGTGTGTGTGTGTGTGTGTGTGTGTGTGTGTGTGTGTGTGTGTGTGTGTGTGTATGTGTGTGTGTGTGTGTATGTGTGTGAGCTGTTGCTTAACATTACAAAGAGCCTATTACACCAGCATGTGCATCACTGTTATTGTCATATTCTCCTCACCAGACACTGCTGATGTCATCAGCTATAAAGTGTTGTCTGATGCACTTGACATGTGGATTTTGCTTAAAATACCGTAGTCTTTGTAGGTAGCAGTTCTATTCTCACTGTAGTCAACAGGGGGTAAGCTCTTGCTTGACATTACATAGAGCATTTTACATCAGCATGTAAGACACTGCTATCTTGTCCTCAACAGACACTGCTTATATCATCAGTTATATTACATTTTTGGATATGCAGTTCTCCCACCAGGGAGGGTCAGAGACTGTTCTGGCAGCCAGACACAAGTCATGCCATCCTATACAATAAAGTTTACAGTGACATGGCTTTCAATCTATCCACATACATCATGGCATGGTGTGTAGGTCCTGTATTATCTTGCTGAGAAAGCCCTGTGGTCGCTCCAGCTGCTAAATGTGTCTGGTGAGGTATATGTAAAAAAGAACACTACACTCTATTAGTTCATTACAGCACTAATAGAGTGCTGTATTATAGCACTCTATTAGTGCTGTAATGCAGTTTGACTACAGTGCTGTCATACAATCCTAAGATGTCAATATGATGGCATGACTTATGATGTGAACAACAAAGACTTTCAGTAGCAGTTTGAACACTTGGTGGTCTAAGTTCAGATTGCTTTCTAAATGTGTTCACTGTGCTTGCATCACTTGGTTTCTTCATAACAGGACTGTTGTCAATGCTGTGATTAACTTGGAAATCCATGCTTCAGATGGACAAACACACATTTCTGCATTTATTTGTAGATTGTGTAACTTTGCCACCATTCTGTTGTGTGTTAACTCCTCCTGTACTATGTTATCACCCTTGATGGACTCAATGATTGCACACAATATGCAAGAATCTGCAAACTTGGTAAGTCAAAGGACATATACGGTAGACTGAATTGTTGAGAAATACAGTTCAACTAGGGAAGGGCCAAGCACAGATCCCTGGGGTTTGCTAATGGTGACAGCTCTCCTGATAGAGTTGGAATCATCAATCGTCACATGATGTGTTCTGTTAGTGAGCCAACGGTTTACCCATCAACTGACATAAGGTTTAATCCCCAACTTAGTAGGGTTTCTCAATGATACCTGCATGTGTGATTCTGTCAAAACCCTAGGCCAGATTACAATATGCAGTATGTACTGTCTTACTTTCCTCCAGGCCTATCATACAGAATCAGTGTGCTGTGACAACATCATAGATCACCTATGGCATGACTCAGCACATACACCTTCCTGATACTGTGGAATACACAGTTCATCCCTCCACATGGCTTATGTTCCCGTACAAGGGTATACATCAACATGCATTCATCTGGGTTGAGGGGACAGCACCTGATGCATGCTTGACATTACATGACTCTCCTCAACTGTGAGGTAGACCGACATGTCATCATGGACCTCTTCTACATGTATACTAGTAATATTCCTATGTATGCAACAAATCTGTGAGTTTTCACTGCTATATCAGGTCCGTTAAATCTGATAAATGTCCTTAAAGAGGTCATCGAGGGCATGTATGATGACAACAGCATCATCTTATGGAGCTTGAACTGGTGAAGGCATTTGCCAAAATTCACATTGTGGTATTCAATCAACACTGTCACATATGGCCATATACAGCTATATCAGCAAAAGTATAGACCAATGCTAAAATGTGTGATGTGACATAAATCTCAGTTTCAGAGATCAGGTCAGTACATCAGGGGTGTCTGCTAGGCCTTTGGCTGCCCCTTAGTTAACTGATAGACATCACATATGACATACACATGCTGTGTCCAAACAGCTGCCTGAAGGACTACAGCTTGTGGCCAATCATTGACTGCAAATATGATATTAGTACTTGCATGTATTTGGTGATACTGTACAAAGCCACTCCAATAGCCCTGCTGTTCGTCATACTTACCAGTTGGATAATAATAACATTGCACAGTAGAACTGGACATCCTTTGGAAAGGGCCTTTAGAGTAGCTGATAAGAGTAGTTGGTGGCAGTGATTACTACCTTATAGGCTGGGTAGAAGGGGACATAGCTAGTGTACCTGTGCCAGCCTCCCCCAGAAGTGCCTGTGTGTTTGTATATAAATCAAATCTCAAAGTGTGTGTGTGTGTGTGTGTGTGTGTGTGTGTGTGTGTGTGTGTGTGTGTGTGTGTGTGTGTGTGTGTGTGTGTGTGTGTGTGTGTATGTGTGTGTGTGTATGTCAGCTACTTGGGCAGGGACATGAAGCACTGGTTGGACAGAGAGGATACTGGAGGTTTTAACTTGACTACTTGTCTGAGATCTGAACCCAGTAGCTGTGCCAGTGGGGAGTCTTATTGGGGATCCTGAGAGAAAAGGAGAAACCAACCCCAAACTGACTGTGATCTCTATGTGCTCTTAAGGGAAATTGTACTTTACTGTGTGTGTACTTGTTATTCTCCCAATGTGGACACCCCTCACTGGTGTTAGTGGTGAGCATTGAGGCTCCTTGATTACTGGGCCAGTGCACAAGCATCACATATTAATTGTTTGGCAGTGGTGGGATATCCACATCAAATTTTAATTATTTGATAGTGGTGAGTTAGCCACATCACCTACTAATTGGCTTGCAGTAGTGTGGATAGTGAATTCCTATAGTTTGTGTACAGTGATCACTGAAGGTGTTTTTGTACTCTAAATAAGCCACACAGTAAACATTCAAAGTTCAGATCACAATTGTTTATTTCTTTTGTTTGCTTAGTCAGGGAGAGCAGGCAAGCATGTCAGCAGAGGAGTATAGGAATCTAACAAGGAGCCAGTTAGCTGAGATGTGCCAACCTAAAGGACTGGTGCATGGAGCCCTGACTAAGGCAGACATGATTGCAGCTTTGGTCACAGCTACATCAGAAAATATCAACTGGGAGGATGATCACACTGGCCATGGAGATGTACAACACTCAAGAGAATGGAAAGCTCAACCTTTCTACAGAGGACCTAAAAATCCATCTGGAGCTAAAGAGACTTGAGTTGGAGGCCAAGCATTTGGAAATTGAAGAGAGACTGAGGCATCTAGAGAGTGAGGAAAATGACAAAACTGCTATGCCTGAAAGCTGAGGAGAAGGAGAGGCAGAGGCAACATGAAAAGGAGATGCTGACTCTTTGCCAGAGTCATGGAGGTAATGGGAAAGGGAGTAACCAAACCCCAGAAGCAACAAAGGTCAGTAAATTTCTTCCACAGTGTACGGGGGGGGGGGTAATTTTGATAGTTTAATTCATATGTTTCAGAGGACATGTAAACAGTATGATGTTGACCAAAGGTTCTGGGTACGGTTCCTGACCCCCTTACTCATGGTAAAGCTGTAACTATTTTGTCCAAACTGTCTGACAATGATTTCTTAAATTATAATGCTGTAAAGAATTGTTTGCTAGAATTGTTTAAGCTAACATCTGAAGCTTATAGGAAAAAAGTTTTGTGAGCATAGATGCAAGGCTGATGAAAGTGTGTGTGAATATGTTGCTGGGCTAAGCACTTATTTTCATAGGTGGGTGAGTGGATGTCAGATCACCACTTTTGAAGGGCTGGCAGACTTTTTGTGAGAGAACAAGCCCTTAGCACTTTGCCTGAGGACATGAGGATCTGGTTAGCTGATAGACAATGCTCTACTGTAGATGAGTTGGGGAAGAAGGGAGACCTGTACCTAGCGAGCAGGACATCCCTGCACAGGAAAGTGACCGCCAGTGCTGCTCATGGGTCTAAGGAAACCCATGGTGGGCAGCCCAGACTACCCCAACAGAATCTGACAGTAGCAGGGAAATCCACTAGTCCATGTACATGTCCAAGACCTAGGGTTACATATTTTGAATGCAACCAGTGAGGCCATGTACCATATAAATGTCCAAGGAGGCAAGGTGGGGAACAAAAGGTGAGGGAGCCAGTAAGTGGGAATGACAAAATGTGAATGGTAGGTTGTCTTGAGACAACAGGGGTACCAAACTACCATCCTGCAGATGTCCTGATAGGGAAGGATTTTTTATAATCCAGTATTGTGTGTTAATGCAGTTACATGCAGTCAGGCTTGGAGACAAGCATGTGAGTCTGGTAGCCTCGGGGAGACCCAGACAGACCGCATACTTGCAGCCAGGACTGGTGAGGTGGTTACTTCAGGGAGGGAGGTACCCTGTAGCAATGAGACTGAAGGTGAGCCACAGCTGCCTGTGGGTACTGATGTTCCCTTGGGCAGAGTGACTGCAAGGGCAGAGGTGTGTAGTAGTACCTAAGCTGACAGCGAGGCACCACTGTCAGAGGATGCCAGACTTCTTGTGGAATGGGAGCTGGGAAGGGTTACAAAGAAAGAGTTGAGACAGGCTCACCTCTCAGACCATACATTACAAGGCCTGAAGCAAGTAGCTTGTGAGGCACCTGATTCTCAAGGGAAGGGGGAATCTGTATACTGGGACAAAGGGTTATTAGTGTATAGAGAGTGGACCATTGAGGGAGGGCTAGAAGGTGAGAGGATACAGCACTTGGTAGTGCCTAGAGCCTGCCATCTGGCATGTCTAGCCATAGCCCATGATATTCCCTTTGCAGGTCATATGGGCATAAATCATACAAAGAGACATATTATGCAGAACTTTTATTTCCAGAGCTGTAACAAGGTACTGCAGGACCTTTGAGCAGTGCCAAAAGGTAGGCAAGGCAGGAGACAAGGTGAAAGCTCCTTTGATGCCTTTGCCTGTGATTGAGGAGCTATTTCAGAGGATAGCTATGGATAATGTGGGGCCTCTGAGTACCCCAAATTCCACATGGAAAAAGTATATCCTAGTGGTAGTAGATTATGCTACAAGATACCCTGAGACAATGGCTCTGTCATCCATTGAGGCAGAAAAGGTGGAAAATGCTTTGTTAGAGATTCTCAGCAGGGTAGGTTTCCCAAAAGAAATACTGACTGACAGATGTGCCAATTTCATGTCAGACCTGCTGGCTTGTCTGTGGACGTACTGTAGGGTGAGGCACCTAAAGACCACCCCCTACCATCCCCAGACTAATTGTCTTGTTGAGAGGTTAAACTCTACACTCAAGTCCATGCTACTGGCATTTGCAGACCAGTTTAAGAGGGAGTAGGTCAAATATTTGCCCCATCTGTTGTTTGCTTACAGAGATGTTCCCCAGGAAACCACAGGTTTTTCACCCTTTGAGTTGCTGTACAGGCATAGGGTGAGAGGATCTCTAGATTTAATTCGAGATGAGTGGGAGGAGGAGTGTGAATCCCATAGGGAGTCTAATGTGGCATATGTCCTAAACCTCAGGACTAGGTTCAGGGAACTCAAGGGCCTGGCCCTGGAGAACCTGGCAGAAGCCCAACAGCAGAAAAAGGTCTGGTATGACATGAATGCTCGAGCTACAGAATATGCTGTAGGGCAGCAGGTAATGGTTCTCATTCCTATCAGACACAACAGGCTGCA
The DNA here is from genome assembly GCF_019279795.1 of Protopterus annectens. Lineage (NCBI taxonomy): Eukaryota > Metazoa > Chordata > Ceratodontiformes > Protopteridae > Protopterus > Protopterus annectens. Next base: position 56,635,340 of record NC_056738.1, read on the forward strand.
GGCAGCTTGGGAGGGACCCTACAAGGTGGTAAGGAGGGTCAGTGATGTTAACTACATGCTGGAACTGCTAGGCAGGAGGCAGAAGCACAAAATGCACCATGTTAACATGATGAAACCTTACCATGATAGGGAGGCCCTTGTGCTGAGTATTTGCAGTGGATTGCAGGAGGAGTCTGAGGGAGATCTGGTGACTGATCTCCTCAGTGAGGCTTGGACTGACATCTTGGTGGAAGGGGTAGCAATGTCTCAGCAACTATCTCCTACTCAGGTTTGAAAAATCCAAGTAGTGTTACAGGAGTCTGGGGACATGTTCACAGGGGAAACCAGGGTGCACCCACCTGGTGCAGCACCAGGTGGATACAGGACCCCAATGCCTATTAGGCAGGCCTCTTACTGGGTGCCTGAGAGAGTCAAACAGACTCTGAGGGAGGAGATACAGGAAATGTTGGAACTAGGAGTAATTCAAGAGTCCAACAGTCCGTGGGCCTCTCCAGTGATGCTGGTTCCAAAGAAGGATGGCAGCACCAGGTTCTGTGTGGGCTACAGGAAATTAAATAGTCACACAGAGTAAGATGCTTACCCCATGCCTAGGACAGATGAAGCCCTAGAGCAGCTGGGTGTGGCTAATTATCTTACCACCATTGATCTTACGAAGGATTACTGGCAGGTGCCCCTCAAGTGCTAGAGAGAGGTCAGCCTTTGTGACTCCTTTTGGCTTGTATGAGTTCACAAAGATGCCCTTTGGGATGAAAAATGCCCCAGTGACTTTCCAGAGGCTGGTAGATCATATCCTAGCAAAAACAGGAGATTTTTGCCCTTGCTTACCTAGATGATATTGCCATCTACAGCCATTCCTGCCAAGAGCACCTTCAACATGTCAGGGAGATGCTGGGCTGTCTACAGAGGGCAGGGTTGACCATTAAGTTCAGCAAATGTCAGGTGGGTATGGCAAAGGTCTCCTACCTGGGACATATAGTGGGGTGTGGTAAAATCAGGCCAGAACCTGCCAAAGTGGAAGCCATTCTGCACCTGTTACCAAAAAGCAGGTGAAGGCATTCTTAGGGTCAGCAGGGTACTATAGAAAGTTTGTCCCCAGTTATAGTACCATAGCTGCTCCCCTCACAGACCTGAATAGGACAAATAGGCCAGATATGGTAGTGTAGACCACAGCATGTGAGCAGGTATTCCAGAAGCTTAAAGAAGTATTGGGAAGACCCCCTGTGTTAGCCAGTCCAGATTACAGCAAACAATTTGTTGTGCAGGTGGATGCTTTGAACCATGGGGTGGAGGTTGTACTTAGCCAGATTTCTTCAGAGGGAGAAGAGCACCCAGTGGTTTATCTCAGTCATAGGCTCCAACCCAGGGAGGAATGCTATGCAGCTGTAGAAAAGGAATGTCTAGCCATAGTGTGGACACTACAGAAACTTCAGCCTTATCTGTATGGAAAGAAATTCACTGTAGTTAGATATCACAATCCACAATGTGATTACATCGAGCCAGACACCAAAATGCCAAGTTGCTAAGGTGGAGCCTAGGCGATGCCAATGAAGATGAGCTCTCAAGACAGGGAATGGGGTAAGGTATACCCAGATAGACTCAACCCTCTCAAGCAACGTTTCTCAAGGGTCACGTGAAAAGCTACCTTGAGTTCTCGGTGGGGGGAGGGTTAAGAAATGTGATAAACTGTGAAGGCTGCCAGCCTAGCTAGATATAATTTTGCAAATAATTCTATGTCATTGTAAATATTGATATGCTCTACAGGCTTCTGTTACAAATGTAAGAACACTGTTATGTGCTGAGCTTCAAAAATTTAACCACAGTGCACCCTGCTGGAAGAACGCAGAAATGTGTATAAACTCTATGCCTTTGTAATGTATGTTTTCATGGTGGAAAACTGGGAAATATAAAGTTAATTGGCAAAATTCTAAGAAAATAAGCTGATAAATAAAGAATTTTATGATGCATTATAAAGCTAGTTTATCTCAAGCTAGGAGACAGGATGTCTGGGTTAGGAGTTTATTTCTATTGTCCTAAGACAGAGATAATTACTAGGTTTCACATGAAAAGTGTCTTTTATTGCTATGGCTTCCTGGCAGGTGCAGATTACAAAGAAATGTTAAATGTTAAGTTCTGTGAGCCTGGGAAACTTAAGCAGAGGTGTCAAGAATGATTTAATCTGAAATGACTCAGCAGGAATGTGTATTATCAATTTAAGACTTTCTCAGCGAGAAAGAGATAGCATTTTGTATTTGTGTCTGAACCTGAACACATCAGCTCACCAGCACTTGCTTTGCTCTGTAAGTAGGATCTTATAACTTAGTATTACTCTTAGAGACAGATAGAAATAGCAAGATTGGTTTAGCTGCTTTCGATATTTATGTCAGATTATCCTATGATGTTGTTTTAAAGTATTTCCTGCGATTTCTGAACTCTCTAGTGTCACTGTGTTGAGTTAATAAGTATTGTCTTGTAAAACAATAACCAGGAACTAGGAACAATAAATACAAACTATCCAAAAACTGAAGGTACTGAATACACCAGCGAGAAGTTTAAACACTTATTAGTAATGATTAAGCATAAGCACTTTCATCAGTCTATAACCAAGACTTCATCAGAATCTAAAAGTTCAGCAAACTCTACAATATTTAAATAGTAAAAAAATCACATGACCACCACATCAATTAACAACAGATGCAAATTTGTTAACCCTATATTGTCAAGTACAAAAGAAGGTAGTTGTTAGAACATAAGGTACAGGGTTTACACTTTGTATGATTTTAAATGCTGTACACTATTGATTAAAATACATTCATTATGGGCAGGGGGCACACAGGCATTCAACCTTAGTTGCCACATCATTTCTCTGTATTCAATAAGACCTTCCCATAGCCCTCCACTCATATTCTGAAGTACAAAATCAAATCCAAAAAATAAAAAAGAATGATCAGGGTGTGTTTCCACATGCTTGTATAAAGAGTTTTTAACATTCTTGTTCCTTATATCTAGATTGTTCTCATAAATATGCTCTTTAAATTTCCGTTTGTTTTTTCCCACATAAAAACACAAACACTGAACACATTTTGCCACATATGCTAAACCTAGTGAATTGCAAGTGCAGTAAAATTAGGTAACCAACTTGTGGGTCCCTGCCACTAGTGTGTTACCCTCAAAAATAAATTTGCATTGGTTACAGAGTCCACACTTGTAGGTTCCCCTCCTCTTGGCTGAATTTGGAGCCAGTTTTTCACTGCCTTCCAACAATTTTTTTCATGTACTTCCCTGTCCTATATACTATACATGGTCTATCACCAAACTTCTCAAAATCTTTTCCATAACAAGAAAATATTTTCCAGTTCTTACTTAGTATGTTGCCAATTGCATCACTGTCCACACTGTAGGTTGGGACAAATGCCTTGCCATAATTTTTAGATACTGTTACCTGTAGTGCATCTATCATTAACATTCTCTATAATCTGAGTAGTGGAACCCCTAAAAAGAGGTGGGATGGTACGTTCTAACCTTTTAGTACTAACCTCACTATGAATACTAAAAATCAGTTGCAACGGGTACCCTCTTGTCTGGAACATGTCAAGAAATTTGTTACTTTCTTGCTCAAACATATTGTCATCAGAAATAATTTTAGCCAGAAGAATAAATTGTCCCTTACCACCCCTTTCTTAACACACAGAAACTCCTGTGGGAGGCTGGCACAGGTTCACTAGCTATGCCCCCTTCTGCACAGGCTATAAGGTAGTAATCACTGCCACCAACTACTTTTATCATCTACTCTAAAGGCCCTTACCAAAGGGTGTCCAATTCTACTGTGCAATGTTATTATTATCCAACTAGTAAGTGTGATGAGCAGCGATGCTATTGGAGTGGCTTTGTACAGTATCACCAAATACATGCAGGTACCTTAAGAGCTTAAATTATCTCTACACAAAACAGCCACAGTTGAAACGTTTAAATATATGTAATAATAAATAATAAAAACACAAGACAATACTTACGAATAATCCAAAAACTGAAAGTACTGTGTCTCTGTCTTTGTATATAAATCAAATCTCAAAAGTGTGTGTGTGTGTGTCAGCTACTTGGGCAGGGACACGAAGCACTGGTTGGACAGAGAGGGTACTGGGGGTTTTGGCTTGACTACTCGGCTGAAATCTAAAACCTATAACTGTGCCAGTGGGGAGTCTTATTTGGGATCTGGAGAGAAAGGGAGAAACCAGCCCCAGACTGACTGTGATCTCTGTGTGCTTGTAAGGGAAATTGTACTTTACTGTGTATGTACTTGTTGTACTCCCAATGTGGATGCCCCTCACTGCTGCTAGTGGTGAGGATTGAGGCTCCTTGATTACTGGGTCAGTACATAGGCGTCACATCTCCCTTGACTGTAAATTACTGGGTATGTGAAGGACATGCATATTAGGGGGCATACCAACATCATGGTTCCCAGCCTTCATCACACCAATAACTGAGTACAATGCACCCTTGTCTATGTTTCTCCATACACACGTTCCAGTGATGTGCAACTGAAGTGTACCACCTTTATCACAGTGCGCTGTCACACAGCATATTATCCAGGTATTCTTTCTGTGGTATATACATGACTGTCTGATGGTGCAGAACACCAATCAATTTGTTACACCAAATGCATGCTAGTTACCTGTTAACCTTATGCACACACTGAATGCATAGGTGTTTGACAACATTAATGGAATGTATATAATTTGTGACAGGGTGAATTTTGCCATAGATATATGCCATGTACACAAGGCAACTAGCCTGTAGTTCCCATACTGTCACATACAGGTATAACAATGTTCCTCCTAACACCTCCTGCAAATATTACAGTACCAGGACAGTGTCTGTGGTTACCTCATAGAGTGTGGATGTATCATACTAGTTGTCTGGTGTATGTGCAGGCTCATCTATTATCACTCCATATCACATATGTTATGTCAGCAGCATGTGATTAGTGGTGGTATTATTCAGATTCTGTCCATGATTGTGGTTGGTTCTTGTAAAGTTTGCCATGATCCTTTACCTGTGGCCACCATGCTGGAGATCTATGCTGAGAGTATACTCAAATTCAGGTATATCAGTTTGCACAGCTTCCCAATATGCACCCTACCTCAATTATATGTCAGATCCCTGATAGATGTCCTCTGCATTATTCAAGTAAGGATGTTTATCTCACACTTACATCCTCCCCATTGTTATGTAACCTTGTGTGACAGTCACAAACACGTTTTCAGTGTACAGTCCATACTGTACCATATAGATATGTGCTTGGTATTGTTGTTACAACCATCTTCCATTGACATGGCCTCCTCTGCTATACATACGGGAGTTTCACCTGTACTCTCTGTACTCTTTCCTTGTGTACATTCCTAAAATTCATCTGTGTGTCCCTATTGAATACACACACTTCCCCTGAGTGACCATTTTACTTGGCAGTCTCATGTCCTGTTACAAATCATTAATATAGCTTCAGTACAGAATGGCAGGAATGGGATATCACAATACTCTGCACTGTAGGTACACTGTCCTGTACTGTGTTTGGACCATATACTTCACATTCATACCTCTCAAATGTCCAATTATTCCCAGGATGTCCAGATGTTTTTCTTATAGAATAAGAGTCTTTCTGCCATATCACTGGGATGATCTCTGGACTGCTGTGACTTAATATTACAGACATTTGGGTGTCTACCTTTCAACTGTCCTGATCTGTGCAGAATGTCTAGTTTTTGTCATATATTTGTAATCTTTTCCTGATAACCTGTTGTTTTCCTGGCAAATCATTGGCATGTCATTGCAGAGTACAGTCAGTAACTAATGACTGACATCTGAGTTTCATGCTCTTCTGAAAGGTCAAGTTTGGACATGGAAAATTAACAATATGTCTCTATTTCTGGACCTTTGTCCTCCCATATTATGGCTTTGTCCACATTTCTCGCTCTAAGAGGTTCATACTGTTACATTCAAACACAATCCAATGTGACATGTCATATATATATCCCTTCTTCTTGTTCTTCTTTCGGCTTTTCCCAGTTAGGGGTCGCCACAGTGGATCACCTGTCCGCTCATGATTGGTAGTGGAGTTTTATGGTGTCGAGTTGCCAGCCCGGTGCCCAACCTTCCACAAAAGGCACACACATGCACACACTCACAGCTAGGGCCAATTTAGAGTGTCCAATCCACCTACAGCATGGCTTTGGGATGTGGGAGGAAACTGGAGTACCTGGAGGAATCCCACGTGACCACAGGGAGGACATGCAGACTCCGCACAGAAGGTACCCCAGCCGAGGATCAAGCCAGAGAACTTCTTGCTGTGAGGCGGCAACGCTAACCGCTGCACCACTGTGGCCGCCCTATGTCACATATATCCCTATTACTGGTTATTTGTTCTTTCATTAAGTTGGCCTCTGTGCAGATATGTTGCACTAACAGAATGACAGCTACTTGTACAGCTACACCTCTCAACTGTACAGATTTTTCAGAATGTCCAGCCTTTGCCTCATATTTTGGGTCTATTCATACCCTTCTGAAAATTCACAGGAATGTAAAACATGTCATTCTATCAACTTTCTAAGATTGTAAGAACAATATTTAACAAGTGTGTCCCTAGCATACCTCTCAACTGCGAACAAACCAATGTAGACCACCACAATCCCTCGATAAAACACTAATTTAATATGATAAGGCAAACATCAACAAGCAGTTTTTAACACAGATATAAGCGCTTTCGGGCTCTGCCCTTCTTCAGATGAAATAAAAACAATCTTAGTCACATTTAAATACCTAATTCAAAACAATCTCCAACCAATCAAAATTTATACTGCACCCTCCTGTCTTTGAGGGCGGGTTTCATAGGAACAAATTCATTTAGTCCTGGTGTCCTATGGGCTAAAAGCTCAATTATCCACTTTGCTTCTTCTCTCTCAGTGGCATCTACTAAGCTACCCTTTCTTATACTAGGAAATACATTTACAATAGCTCTAAATTTAAACTGATGGTCATTATTAACTTCTATATGTTTATAAAGTGCATTGTGCATATTACTAGTTCTTATGCATGAAAGATGTTGCAAAATTCTAACTTTAAACATATTATTTGTTTTCCCACGTAAAATGCTTTACATTGCTGACACTCAGCTAAATAAATTATATTCTTTGTTCTACAATTGGCTTTTGCTTTAAAATAAAATGATTTCCCTGTTACTGGATGCTTAAAAACAGTCTCTTTATTAATACAGTGGCATGCCTTGCATAGCCCAGATGGTTTTGTGCCTACTTGACAAATGGAACTTTTCTTGTAATTACTCTTTTCTTGTGTTAAAATGTCTTTCAGATTTTTATTTCTTCTAAATCCAAATTTGGGTTCTATCCCTACTATTTCTTTTATTTTATCATCAGATAAAAGTATATGCCAATTTTTCTTGATGATGTCACATACACCATGTATATTACTACTATATGTGAATGTCATTCTATTAAGTGCAAATTTATGGCCATGTTGCTCTTCTGATGAAATTGTCTTAAATGTAGATACAGATTTTCTATGTATATTACCCTGACTTAGTTCACTTACTATTAACCTCTCATTGTAACCTCTATTTTTAAAAATGTGTTCCATATTCATCAATTCTTCCTCAAAATCCCTATCTTTAGTACAAAGTATTGAGGCTCTACTTACCTGACCCCTTATTATATTCTTATATGTATGTCTGGGGTGCATACTATCATAAGTAAGTAAATTATTTTTCCAGCATTCTTTCCGAAACAAGGAAGTAACAAAGCCAGATCTTTCTTTTTTAATTCTGACATCCAGAAAATCTATAGCTTCATCTGAGCATGTGAGAGAAAATTATAAAAAAGTGGTGGTATGTTCCAAATATTCCATGAAAAGTGCTAGTTCCCTCTTTTCCCCTTCCCATAAAATAAAAACATCGTCCACAAAACGTCTATAAAGAAATAGATGCTTTTTCCATCTGTTTTGGCCCCCTAGCACAAAACACCTCTCCCAAAATGACAAAACCAAATTTGCATATGTATTAGCACAGGGGGTGCCCATGGCTACCCCCTGTGTTTGTCTATATACATTGTTATTGCATATAAATACATTGTTAGATAGAACCAAATCCAAGCATTTTCTTATTATAAGTAATTTCCTATCATCTGATTCACCCATTTCTTTGCATAGTTCACAAACAGCATTCATGCCATATTCATTTTCTATCACTGTAAACAAATTTACAATGTCTAAGGTGACCATTAATACTTCTTTTCCACATATATCAACGTCTTTTATGGCTTCCAAAAATTGTTGTGTATCTTTCAAAATTTCTATTATTCTTGTTGTATATGGTTTTAAAGTATATTCTAACCAAATAGATAAATTGTCAGTTACCCATTTTCTACCTGAGACTATTGGTCTCAGTGGGGGATCTTTATAGTTTTTATGTAACTTGGGTAATGCTTTGAAAATAGGTGTTACTGGATATTCTATTAATAGAAATTGACTAAGATCTTGGCCTATAGTATTGTTATTTAACATACATTTAATATTGTTAGGAACTCCTATTATGATGTTATTGAGTTCTAATGGACTAATTTTCAAGTAGGTATTACCTTCTATTAATAAATTATTTAACTTAAAATAATAATCATCCTTATTTAATACAACAACCGCTCCACCTTTATCTGCCTGTTTTATTATGATATTATCATTGTTCTGTAAATTTATTAATGCTTGCTTTTGTGTATTTGTTAAATTAAAATATTTCTGATTTCTACCTTCTTCCAGATATTTATATAAGTCAGCTTCACATACTTTAAGAAACATTTGCATGGTAGAATTAAATGGTGGCATGAATGTACTGGGTTGTCTCAACATATGCTGTCTATTTTGTTGGTTAAATAAACTTTGCAACATTAATTTTCTACCATAAAACATCATATCCATGACTATTTCATTAAAAGAGCCTTCTCTACTTGGTATGAAGGACATGCCTTTGTTTAAAACAAATAATTCATCATCATTAAGAACATAGTTAGATAAATTGTAAACAATTATCACCAGTCAATTTGATGTCCTTCAGAAACTGCTATAAGGGAAGATTCTGGTGCTTCACCTGTTATTTCCATGGGAATGAGAACCTTTTCTATAAAGAGAGACCTAACTAATCAAGGAAATCTGTTGCTGAATTTAGAACTACATGTGGCACCTGAGAGATGTACATTGCATCATGTGAGTACAAGTAATGATCTAAAATTTGGGTAACTGAAAATGTATCTATTTGGTTAGAATATACTTTAAAACCATATACAACAAGAATAATAGAAATTTTGAAAGATACACAACAATTTTTGGAAGCCATAAAAGACGTTGATATATGTGGAAAAGAAGTTTTAATAGTCACCTTAGACGTAAATTTGTTTACAGTGATAGAAAATGAATATGGCATGAATGCTGTTTGTGAACTATGCAAATAAATGGGTGAATCAGATGATAGGAAATTACTTATAATAAGAAAATGCTTGGATTTGGTTCTATCTAACAATGTATTTATATGCAATAACAATGTATATAGACAAACACAGGGGGTAGCCATGGGCACCCCCTGTGCTAATACATATGCAAATTTGGTTTTGTCATTTTGGGAGAGGTGTTTTGTGCTAGGGGGCCAAAACAGATGGAAAAAGCATCTATTTCTTTATAGACGTTTTGTGGACGATGTTTTTATTTTATGGGAAGGGGAAAAGAGGGAACTAGTACTTTTCATGGAATATTTGGAACATACCACCACTTTTTTCAAATTTTCTCTCACATCAGATGAAGCTATAGATTTTCTGGATGTCAGAATTAAAAAAGAAAGATCTGGCTTTGTTACTTCCTTGTTTCGGAAAGAATGCTGGAAAAATAATTTACTTACTTATGATAGTATGCACCCCAGACATACATATAAGAATATAATAAGGGGTCAGGTAAGTAGAGCCTCAATACTTTGTACTAAAGATAGGGATTTTGAGGAAGAATTGATGAATATGGAACACATTTTTAAAAATAGAGGTTACAATGAGAGGTTAATAGTAAGTGAACTAAGTCAGGGTAATATACATAGAAAATCTGTATCTACATTTAAGACAATTTCATCAGAAGAGCAACATGGCTATAAATTTGCACTTAATAGAATGACATTCACGTATGGTAGTAATATACATGGTGTATGTGACATCATCAAGAAAAATTGGCATATACTTTTATCTGATGATAAAATAAAAGAAATAGTAGGGATAGAACCCAAATTTGGATTTAGAAGAAATAAAAATCTGAAAGACATTTTAACACAAGAAAAGAGTAATTACAAGAAAAGTTCCATTTGTCAAGTAGGCACAAAACCATGTGGGCTATGCAAGGCATGCCACTGTATTAATAAAGAGACTGTTTTTAAGCATCCAGTAACAGGGAAATCATTTTATTTTAAAGCAAAAGCCAATTGTAGAACAAAGAATATAATTTATTTAGCGGAGTGTCAGCAATGTAAAGCATTTTACATGGGAAAAACAAATAATATGTTTAAAGTTAGAATTTTGCAACATCTTTCATGCATAAGAACTAGTAATATGCACAATGCACTTTATAAACATATAGAAGTTAATAATGACCATCAGTTTAAATTTAGAGCTATTGCGAATGTATTTCCTAGTATAAGAAAGGGTAGCTTAGTAGATGCCACTGAGAGAGAAGAAGCAAAGTGGATAATTGAGCTTTTAGCCCATAGGACACCAGGACTAAATGAATTTGTTCCTATGAAACCCGCCCTCAAAGACAGGAGGGTGCAGTATAAATTTTGATTGGTTGAAGATTGTTTTGAATTAGGTATTTAAATGTGACTAAGATTGTTTTTATTTCATCTAAAGAAGGGCAGAGCCCAAAAGCGCTTATATCTCTGTTAAAAACTGCTTGTTGATGTTTGCCTTATCATATTAAATTAGTGTTTTATTGAAGGATTGTGGTGGTCTACATTGGTTTGTTCGCTAAAGATTTTTTGTACTTTGTGGACCTTCAGTCAGTTTTCTCAATTTGTTTTCTTTGCTCCCTCTCAACTGAACAGATTTTCTCAGATTTTCCAAATGTTTGCCTCATATTTCTGTCCAGTTCCTTATACAATTTTTTTGACAAATCACTAGTATGAGCTGAGAATTGAAGTCACTAATGACATGCCTTTGAGTTTCAGACTTTATGTCCTTCAGAAATTACATGCTAACACATATTCTGTTATTCTAGCAATGTTCTAAGTTTATAAGAGCAGCTCTTAATATGTGTCCCTCTTTTTGGGCCTTTGTCCCCCCATTGTGTCATGCTTTGTCCAGATTTCTTGTGTTAAGAGTTTGACAGGTATGATCCCTAGTTGTCATTCTGCCCTGGTGATAACTGTGGCATTCCTCGCAAATCCATGGACAGTATGTGCTCTCCTTTACACATAATTTATTTCTGTGTTTACAAGGTTTCATGACCAACAAAACTGTCATGAGCCACAAAACCTAGATTAGGTACGCAGCACCTCATTAATATGCATTGAGCACTGACACATGCTGAGCACCATCACAGTTGCAATAACACTCATTGTAGGCTGCATGTGGAGCCTACATGGAGTTTAATGAATCTTGGGGACTATGTTCACTGTGACTTATACATTTCATTTTAAAACCTAGAACCTAAAGAATGTCAACACTGTGAAAATAGGTTGTGCAGAACAGTTTGCCACTTAGACATTTTTAGTGACATATGTGGCTCCATTTGTTTGAAATGTGAGGAAACAATTTGATTCTATTAAAAAGCTTAAGCTCCTCCCATTGGAAGTTGATGTGCAAACTTCCATAGCTCCATTGCAGGGAATGAGTTAAAATCAGGATCAATTTATTTGTGGATGCCAACTAAATAAATAAATAAAGAAAGAAATAAAGGGGACAGTGGATTTTGGCAAAGCAAGCTTTCAAAGGAACACGAGGAAAATGGTGTTATGGACTGAGAAGTATAAAGTACTTCACCGTGAGCCTAGCAAAAGTAGAAATCAGGAACAAGTCTTTGATGTGGTAGGTGTAACGTCTGGGAGACTGATGGCTGAAAGAAGAAATCAAGAGACTTGACATGTACTGACAGCTTCATCAGCAACGTATTTCAGACTGCCACAGGACAGGAATTTAAACCATGATTCATACTATGCACTGAATACATATAGCTAAGGCCCACAGTTTTTAAAGGTCCACTTGATGCATTTTGATTACATGAGATAGCTATTTAACTAAATGGCCTTTTTGATGTGTGTTATACATCACTGTACTCAACCACATTGCATTATTATGAGTGCTATACATTTCATTACTTCAGTGCAAATATTACTTCACTTTAATAAATGAGGAAATATTCAGTGTTACTTTTTTATACTTTAATTCAGTGTTTCATTTGCAAACTAGAATACTTCTTTTTCATTACAATATTAAACAGCACATTATCAAAATATACTTTAATATAATTTTGTCTTTACTGATATTGACAGGTTAGTGACACTGTGGTTAATGATCTCTGCCTCATAGCTCCAGACTTAATCCTGATCTCTAGTCACTTTCTATGAGAATCTGTTTTTTTTCTAGGTGTCAAGGTTTCATCTGAGCACTCCGATTTTCTAACATCTCTCAAAAATAATGCTGTTTTCATAAGCTACTCTAAAAGTCTCCATATACCCTAGCTAATGTGGTTAGGTTTATGTCTGAAAGAGGTCCATTATGACCAATGCACTTACATGGTTAACATGTACATTACATTAAACCAGTTTGGAGTTTTCTGTCTATTCTTCTGCTACTGAGGTTCTAGGAACAATATCACAAATGCCCTTCTTAGACAATATATTAGGATTTTATGGAATCTCTGTACTTTAGAAAATGTTTGTGTAGGCATCTTCTCAGTTACCTCTCCAGACACATTTTTGGCATACCACTTGTCTGAAGGCTGCTAGAATAAAGCACTTCTACTCTGCACATTGTCTTTGGGCCACAAAATTTTAAACAAATGTCAGAGTTTCTTCTCAACAACTTTCTATTCTCACTGCAAACAATTAAAGATCTCAGTTCCTCACACTTCCTAACAAGATGATTTTCTGTGTAAGGAAGTAGACACGAGTAGTCTATAACTCATCAATAGCTGAGCAGGCAACATATATATATATATATATATATATATATATATATATATATATATATATATATATATATCATGAAAGGGGGTATTAATGTATTTCATTTTGTAGGATGTAAATACAGTTACTGTGAATGCTCTGAGTTTTTTCCATGAGATTTTTCAGTTTGAAATGTATTACTAACATGTCCAATGGGCTGTGGTTAATTTCTACTAGCGATCATATTTTGTAATTTCCAATGCATTTTTGAAAATTTTTGGAATTCTATATTTGCATTTTGTAGACGATTATTAAACAGATATATCAGGCACTTCATGTCTTGCAAACACAGCTTTAACTGTGTCAGAAACTTCAAATGTTTGTTGTACCCTGTAACATCATGATGTCTGGAAACGCTGAACAGTAGTCAGTACAAATTAGATACATGCAGTCTCTAAACTAATTCAGATCTGATTCATACTTACTCCATGGTCTTTATGATATTGCAAAAGAAATCCTGACTTGTCTTTAATTGTTGTTGTGATATACATTGCAGAAAATAAAGGGCAGGATTCACGAAGGCTTGCACGGAGTGTAAGAGACGTGCAACACTCCATGCAAGCCCCGCGATCCAGGAACAGCCCTAAACTCCGTGTAAGAGACCAGCTAAAACGTCTCTTACACGGACTGGGCGTGGACATGCTAAATACCTCACTTGCATCCGAAAGGTATGCAAATGAGGTATATTAGCGATCCACAAAGCAGAAACCAGTCCGTGTAGGAGACGTTTTAGCTGCAGAAATGTACTCAGTTGACAACTGAGTACATCTCTGCAAAATCAACAATGGAGCGATGTCAGCTCCCAAAAAAGGTTGCATATGAGTCAAGTAGCATGCCAATGGCCAAATATGTGGCCATTGGCAAGACAACCCGATGCAAAAATATAAAAATTATGTTTTTTTTTTCGGAAATATCCGATGTTTAAACCCAGCGCAGCCCCGCGCAAACGGGCTGCGCTGTATAAAACTGTAAAAAAATAAGGTTATAAACCCGCAAATGTGGGTTTAATGCAATACATGGAATGACAATGCAGGGACCAGCAGACAAAAACCAACATGGCCACCGTGTAGTGGTTGCTAAGGGGGGAAGCTGAGTCTAAGACATGTAACTAAGCATTAGTAGGCAATCTCATGTAAATGAGGGTAAGGATACTGAATCCCACAGTCACATAGCAAATGAGCACTGTCTGAGTAGTGTAAGAGATAGAAAAGGGGGAGGAATAGAGTAGGAGATAGGTGACATCACAGGGGGGAATGGTAGACAGAAACGCAGTTCATTGGAGGCCAGTGTAACATGACAGATGACAGGCACAGATCATGGAAAGAGGTGTGCCACTAGAGAAGTCATGGAAAGACAAGAAATGGAAGGTGTACACTGTTACCTAGACCAAAGTTTCTTGCTGGCCGTGCATGCACACATGTGCGTGCAATGAAGCGCGAGTAAGGCAGTGTGTGCGCGTGTAAGGCAGTGTGAGCATGTGGGAGTGTGTTGGGAGATGTTTAACACTGTTTGCGTGGGTGTGCGCGCGTGTAAGGCAGTCTGAGGATGTAGGAGGCTGTTGGCAGACGTGTAACAGTGTTTGCGCAGGTGTATGCGCGTTTAAACCTGAATAAGTAGATCCTTAACCGTGGAAGCACGTGTGCGCGCGTGTAAGCCGCTGTGAGCGTGTTTCAGATAGTATGCAACCTGCTCCCCCCTGAGGAAACAGAGAGGAAAAAGGAAGCAACAGAATTAATAGGAAGCTAGCAGGGATAACTGCTGAAGCTAGCAGGTGAAAATAATTAGAAGCAGGCAATTACACAGGCAGAATAGTAGCCCAGCCCAGCACTTAAAACTCTGCAAACAGTAGTACAGGATGTTCTCATTAAGAGACACTGCAAGACAGGAGTAAGCTAATAGAAGTGAAAACTGAAAAAGCTGAACTCAGTGCAGAAATGCTCGGGGCTGCCATAGCTGTCATAATGAGACATAGGCGACTTGCTGAGGGTGGTGACAATGCAGAAGGTGCCAGACAACCCACAGTGAGGAAACGGAGAAGAGTGTACAGGCCCAGGGTCACCTACCACAGGTTACACAAGCTGGAGATTGTAGAGCGCTATAGAGTGGACAGACAGCTCCTGCAGCAGATTGTTGAGCTGTACAGGCCACGCCTCACACACAGAACCAACAGAGGGGAACCCATCCCAGTGGAAACCAAGGTATGTGTTGGCCTAAGAATACTAGCAACAGGTACCTTCCAGAGACCAACTGGCGATATGATGGGGATATCACAGGCATCAGCCTCCAGGGTACTACACCAGTTCCTGGATGCCATGTCAGCACATGTCGGTGATCATGTATATTTCCCCAATGCCCGTGAGGTATTGGCCAGCAATATGCGTCTCTTCCAGCAAATAGCGGAATACCCTGAGGTACTGGGTGCTATAGACTGCACGCACATACGCATCAAAGCACCAGCAGGAGAGCGGGGTAGGGCCTACATAAACCGCAAGGGCTTCCCCTCCATCAACTGCCACGTCGTGTGTGATGCCCAGGGAATAATAATGAATGTGTGTGCTGGCTGCCCTGGGAGTTACCACGATTCCCACATCTGGCATTTGACGCAGCTGTACCAGACATTTGCCAATGGGGACATCCCACATGGACACCTAGTGGGGGATGCAGGATATGCACTGGAGCCGTGGCTGATGACACCCATCAAAAATGCACACACACCTGAACAGGAACGCCATAATGAGGCACACGCACAAACACGTAATGTGATAGAGCGTGTGTTTGGGCTGCTCAAGTCACGGTTCCGGTGTCTGGACACATCTGGTGGAGCCTTGCAGTACACACCAACTACATGTACCCAAATTGTCATGGTATGTGCCATGCTACATAATATGATCCTGCGAAAACAGCTGCAGCAGGACCAGCATAGGGCAGGGACAAACAGCCCCCCACCATTGCCAAGGCCATCACAGGCAGAGCGTGACTCGGAGGAGGAACAACCTGAGCCTGCCCCAGTAGGCAGAAGGAGGCGTGCCCAGTATGCCCTGGCCTTGGCAAAGAGGCAACGCATAGCACATACACTGGCTCAGTAGGAACCCTGGGAATGATACCCTCTGACTCACTCATATAGTAAAATGGATGCCTAACGTGACACAACCTGCTCTCAAACATGTACAGGGAAGTGTAATATGCGCATCCAACAGAGGCAGCCCTGCTGCACCACCTGAGGCATGAATGCTATGTGTTAAGTAATGTAACACCAAGTACCATATGCACACCTGAGGACCCTGACTAACATCCTACCCTCACCAAGTATCATGCCACAACATGACAACGAGATGACCAAGTGCAACAATTGCCTGAAGTATCGCAGTTATCCGAAGGGGACCCAATGTGTGCCAGTCTGGGATGACATGCTGAGCATGACAAGATGCACCACCTGCCAGGACTGGCGTGCAGCTATCAGTGCAGGCCGTATGGATACTGGCAAAGGCTGTTGTCACCCACAGTGCGCCCTGAATAGGTAAGGCGCAAAACACAAACCTATCTCCAGAGGTACCAGAAGGGATAAGAATAAGATAAGGGATAAGTTGAATCAGCAAGAAGCATGCAGTGTAAACACACCCAGTATGGTGAATGTTGATAACTGTGGTGTAACAGAAAACTGAGGCAAAGCTCACAACAGCACCCTAACACTACCAGGTTACACCTCATACTGTGCTGTACAGCCTCAGAACTTGGAACAAGCTACAAAATGATGGTGACTAGCAAGAATTCTCAAGGATAACCACACCCCCATGTCAGTACCACAACAAAAAGCAGCATGGACTAGCCATGCTCAAGTAACAGTGGCCACAACTGCCCCCCAGTGTATAGCCTGCTACAGACAACTGTCCCAACACCAGGAACTGCATCCGGCCTATGCTGGAATACATGAATATATCAAGTCCTCAAACCCACATTATATTGGGTGACTGCAAATACCCAGACATAGACTGGGAGCATTATACTAGCTCCAACAGTGTTGGACAAAGGTTCATAGAATCCACAAACCAAAAGGCCCAGGAACAACGTACCACTCCCACAAGAGGGGTAAGCATACTGGATGTGATAATCAGCAACATGGGTACTGGATGCCAAGATGAGAAGTGTATTGCTCACTGGTAAAACCAGACCATAGAGTAATGACACTGGATATACAAATCCTGACCACAGTCCCTGGCCGGGTAACCACAGTGGAAAACATGTATTAAGCAATATCTGCACTCCTCCAAACTGATGTGGAATCCATTAAAGGTCCCGTGCAGGTGCAAAATATGGGCCACACCTCAGAACCTGTAATACAGCCATTCCATGAACACTGCCAGGAATGCTTGGACTATGCATTCCTAAATTAAAACAAGACACAGTGCCTAAATCTGGCATGGTGGACACCAGCCATAACGAAAACGTGCAAGAGAATGAGAAAGCTACTACACGATAGAGCAAACATGAACAATGAAGTAATCACTGATCAGTAGTATGGCAATAAAATCTGTCCACACATGCAATCCACTAAGGCCAGCCACAACAAGTGGAATCCGTGAATCCTGAGGCAATGTCACACCTGCCCCAAGTACACAGACAACCCCAAACACCACCCAAGAAATACAAACACATGTGAGAGATGCAACCATCCATCCAAACTGGAGGCTGAGCTCCCTCAACTCAGTACTCCCAAAACAAGTCAGTAGGAGAAGGTAACCACACACACCACAAACACAGTCCCACATAGACCTATCACAACTGCAAACCAAACACATAAACACAGACAAACATTCCCGGAGGCACAAATTACAAACACAGCACACCAACAGAGGCCTCTAAAGCAGACACCCAATCAAACAGCCTCCAAACATAGCACATGCAACACATAGCACACAAAGCTGGTGTGCCAAACAGTCACAGGCCAGAAGGAGAAACAACATGCCTGATACAGTTGTAATAGGTGACTCCATAGTCAGACACACTGCTGTCCCGCACACCAGACTGAACAAGGGAAAGGGTACAGTAAGCTGCCTGTAGGCTGCCACAATATGCCACATAACAGAAGTATGTAGGTCACACCAAAGCAAGTAGAAATATGATGCAGTCATAGTCCATGCTGGTGTGAATGACCTGTGATGTACCGCCCTAGACTACATGTAAAGAGACATAGATGAGCTATCTGATTATGTAGTCCAGGCCAGTATGACACTCACCGTTCGCAGCATCCTACCCTTACCAAGAGTAATGCCACAGTACAAACATGGAATGATCAGTCATAGCAAGTGGCACACTTACTGGTGTTATTCCAAGGGGATGCAATGTCTGTCCGCTTGGGATGTCATGCTTGATAAGCCACGCAGCTGTCCTTGGTATGGCCTGCACCTGTTACCCCTGGGCATCTGCATATTGGATAAGGCCTTTGCCACCTCCATAGAGCCTTTTGTAGGCAAGGCTGAAAAGACTGACCCACCACCCTAGAAAACATAAGTGTGAAGAAACATAAGGGAAATGCCGACCAATGCCAGATGTGTACACCCCAATATGCAAGCTCCCGAGGCCATCCCCAGAATGGAGAACATTGATGTCTGTGCAGTGACAGAAACCTGCTGCAAGCCTCCTGACAGCACACCAGCACTACCAGGTTATACCATGTATCATGTGTCATGGCCCCCAAACCTGGAACGAAACATAAAAGGAGGGTGAGTATCCGTAGTCAGCACAGACACCCATACGTCCAGGTAACTGACAATGCACAAGGCATTGGAGTTCACACATGTGCAACTAACTGTAGGCAAGACTGCTGTGCAGTCTGTAGCATGCTACAGACCGCACTCTCACACACAATAACCCCACCCAGCTGTCCTGAAGACAATGGGCAGTATGAATGTCCACCAAATAAAAAACAAGGTACCACCAATTACCACATAGGTGGTAAACCAGTATGTATAGAAAGAGTAACCAGGGACCTAGGGACACAAGTGGACAGTAACCTGTTATGTGACACCCACATTGCCAATGTGGCTAGGAAGACTTTCTACATTTGACACCGTAGCAGGAAAGGAGTCACATCTACGGCAACAGAGGTCATTGTGCCCCCATATTTTTCTCGAATCACACCCATAATCCAGTACAATGCCTCATATGGGATGTACCTTACCTGACACCTGCAGCAGTTAGAAAGACCTCAAAGGTACCTCACCAAGAGGATAAAGGGTCACAAATACATGTCATATGCTGCCTGGCTGTAGACACCCCAGCTGAATCCAGTCACATACTGCCTACACAGAGGCATTGCATACCTGTTGTAGGAGGCCATGCCCAACACAGGAGTAATGGACATGCTCCACCCCAAAAAACACAAATCCATCGGAGCTGTGAGAGGGAGAGATGTCAACCTCAACAAATAATGAAATAGGATGTGCTGGTGGGACAGATACATAATCCAGAGGCTCCCCACACCCTGGACCAGAATCCCATTCCATGTTAGGCAGAGCCCCTTACTGACACTCTTCAACAGGAACCTTGCCAAGTGGATGGATGATTGTAGAGTTACACTGGGGGTCTTCACTGTGTCATGTCCAGACAGAGGCACAGCCAAGCAAAACATAAATGGCCATAATATGCACATAGCAAGGGGTGTCAAAAGCCACACACACTCTGGCTAGGCTAACAAATGCCCAGGGTGGATAGCCTAGTATGACCCTATGAACCTATGAAGATACAAATTGTACAGGACACTAAGGATAATCCCAAGGCTTTCACAACTGAAGGTAGGAACCATGTTGGGAATGCACAGATATGCCCTGAATCACACAAATATCACAAACACACACGCATATTGCCCACATACGTCCTGACAGGTGCAGTGCAAACCCCCCCCCCCCCGAATGCAGAATATCTATCCCAGAAGACTGCTGGCCCCCTGACATTGCAGATGCTGAGGTAACAGCCAACATCTACAAAGCAAAACACACAGCAGCAATGGTATGAGATGTTGTCCTGGGCTTAGTGCAACATGGACTCCAAGATGAATGGAATGCCAAACCACACTACAGCTCAATGTCAGCCTTACCACAGAATATGTACCCAAAGAGCAGTGTACAACAACAGTGGTCCTTCTCAACAAAGGTGTTGCCTGAATGGATACTGAACACTACTACCCCAGAATCCTGAGAAGCTCGGTTTGCACAGCTATGGAAAGGATCAGCATGTACCACAGACATAAAGATATTGGGGACCTACTGACACCGGACCCAACCCAGTGTGGCCTTCCCAAGTGCAGATCCTGCCCCTAACCATGTTTGACTCAATTGAAACAGCCATTAAGGTCATTGATGAGGGCAATGTGCTCCACACAGTGTATCTGGACCTTGCAAAGGCTTCTATACAATACCCTACGTGACCATTATAGATAGGCTCACCAGCTTAAATATAAACCCACATGTCAGTAGAGGGGTTGCGAACCAGACCAAGGACAGAACAGACATGGTCAGACATGCTGCAGCCATGTCAGACTACAAACCAGATATAACTGGCATCCCACAAGGCTTTGTCCTCGGAACACCCTCGTCTGGCATATATGTCCCATAGGTACAGGCAAACATGGAAGGACTGTGTCCGAACATGTCTGCAGAGGACTACAAACTGCTCACCACATATGATCCACCAGCTGACACAATCATCCCACAAAAGGGCCACATAGAAACAGACAACTGGTGCCATAGCCATGTCAGCAAGTTAAGTGCAGAAACATGTATAGACAACCCACGTGGATATGCAGTAAGTGCCCACCAATTACCACATAGGTGTGAACCTATTATGTAGGTAACATGTAATGAGAGACCTGGGGACACAAGGTGATAGATATCCTGCATTGGACAAACATGTGCTGTAGTGTTTACAGGAACATACCATATACCCACCTACTCACAAAGGCTGTCAGATCTAGATAAGGGGAGGTCATTGTGGCTCTGCAGTCATCCTTCAACAGCGGTACAATTGACTACAATAGCCCCTGTGGGATGTACCTCAGCAGACACCTCCATCAACTGTAACGTCCCCAACAGTACCTCATCAGGAGTATCAAAGAACTTGCACAGATGCCATGTGTTGCCGGTGTCGCTGACATCAATGAACATGCTGCACCTTGTACAATCTGAATGGCAGTGAGCCATGCACATTAGAGACCTGAACCCCAGCACTCACTTACATAGGACAAGCTGTACTGTGTGCTCCATAACACAGAAGCCACCCCCAGCACAGGCTACCCATAGAGTCACATATCAATCTTCCTCAATAGGAACCCTGATGAGTGGATGGGACATGATAGATTTATCATGGGTACCACTGTCATGTCACAGGTAGACAGAGGCACAGTATACTAACCATGACATATGTCATGGCAAACTCCACGTACATGTGTGTTGAAGGACAAACATACTCTCCAAATAGCATTACACATGGACTAGGGCACATCGCTAGTGTTTGCAAATGTACACCTATGTTGTGGAATACACTACCAATGTTGGACAAGCCTGGTTTAAGTAGTTCATATCTGAACAGAATGCAACATGGTCAGATGTACACAACTGGCCCGTAACCAGGCTGTTGTGCCCACTATCGAAATGTAAAGCAGTGATAGCAGTAAAGCCTAGGATACTGCCCACCACAGTCAAAGTACTACCAGTACACTATACAGTACTACAGTGTTAGGTCAGTGTGAAAGGATGTTGACAACTGTATGCAAAGTATCCCATGCAAACACTGCAGGCACAGTATAACCCTGTTGTGTTCACACACAAAGCAGTCCTACCGTAACTACACAACATGACACACAACACACAACCATAAACGGGTGATAGTTGTTGAAGTTCACACTCATCCACAAATGTGGTGGGCTGCAGAGTCCAACATATGGAATGCTCACACTGGGCATGCTCACACACATTGACAACATGCCATGGGAAGGCTGAACTGGGCATGCTCACACACTTAGGCCAAATCTCGGTGTAGCAGTTGGACACACATAGCCGGTATTGTTATGTTGTATTCCAGGAACCAACCACATTATAGCAGTCTGCCCAGTGCACACAGCGAAATGACTACAGAGACATACGTGATATAGTGGACCCCTCCCAGATGCAAACATCTTCCACAGATGCACAAGTGTTTTCATACAAACAGGGAATGCTATGGCAATAAAGATGTGCAAACAGTCTCTCAGCAACAAATAATGGGCATTTCACAATTAAACATATGGGTGTAGGGTCAACACTAGGCTGTGTGCCCTAGGGAATGACAGCTTAGCCAGAGTGTGCTTGGTGTCTGCCTCCCCACAGGATGCACAGTCCCCCTTCTAAACACAGATGATGCCAGCACCCTCTAAGTACAGCAGGAGAAAAGAAACTCCCCAGTAATCCGAATAGCGTGCTCCGCTAATGCGTCTGTTTCAAGTGTCATAACATAGTTAGGTAGGGGTGTCAGATCCTGCAAATGCCCAGTGTGTGTGTGTGTGAGTGGGGTTGGTGTGCGTGTAAGTCTGTGGGAGAGAAATGTCCCTTTTGGCAAATAGGAAAACACACTACAGAATGCACATTCCCTTTCTAAACAGCAATGATGTCAGCACCCAATAAGTACAGCATGAGAAAAGACACCTCCCAGTAATGCAAATAGCGCGCTCTGCTAATGCGTCTGTCTTAAGTGTCATAACATAGTGAGGTAGGGGTTTGAATCCTGTGAATGGCAAGTGTGTGTGTTTGTCTGAGGGGAGTTTGTGTTTGTGAGGGAAATGTCCCTTTTGGCAAATTGGAAAACACACTACAGGATGCACATTCCCTTTCTAAACACCAATGATGTCAGCACCCAATAAGTACAGCATGAGAAAAAAAACCTCCCAGTAATGCGAATAGCGTGCTCTGCTAATGCGCTTGTCTCAAGTGTCATAACATAGTTAGGTAGGGGTTTGAATCCTGTGAATGGCAAGTGTGTGTGTTTGTCTGAGGGGGGTTTGTGTGTGTGAGGGAAATGTCCCTTTTGGCATATTGGAAAACACACTACAGGATGCACATTCCCTTTCTAAACACCAATGATGTCAGCACCCAATAAGTACAGCATGAGAAAGGACACCTCCCAGTAATGCGAATAGCGCGCTTTGCTAATGCGTCTGTCTCAAGTGTCATAACATAGTTAAGTAGGGGTTTGAATCCTATAAATGGCAAGTGTGTGTGTTTGTCTGAAGGGGGTTTGTGTGTGTGAGGGAAATGTCCCTTTTGGCAAATTGGAAAACACACTACAGGATGCACATTCCCTTTCTAAACACCAATGATGTCAGCACCCAATAAGTACAGCATGAGAAAAGAAACCTCCCAGTAATGCGAATAGCGCACTCTGCTAATGTGTCTGTCTCAAGTATCATAACATAATTAAGTAGGGGTTTGAATCCTATGAATGGCAAGTGTGTGTGCGTTTGTCTGAGGGGGGTTTGTGTGTGTGAAGGAAATGTCCCTTTTGGCAAATAGGAAAACACACTACAGGATGCACATTCCCTTTCTAAACACCAATGATGTCAGCACCCAATAAGTACAGCAGGAGAAAAGAAACCTCCCAGTAATGCGAATAGCGCGCTCTGCTAATGCGTCTGTCTCAAGTGTCATAACATAGTTAAGTAGTGGTTTGAATTCTGCGGATGCCAAGTGTGTGTGTTTGGATGGGGGGGGGGGTTATTGTGTGTGCGCAGATATGTATGAGGAAAATGTTCCTTTTGCCAACTGGGAGAACACACTACAGGATGCAGATGCCCCTTTCTTAACACAGATGATGTCAGCACCCTATAAGTACAGCAGGGGAAGGGAAGCCTCCCAGTAATGTGAATAGCGCACTCTGCTAATGCATCTCTCCCGAGTATCGTAATGTAGTTAGGTAGGAATTTGAAACCTGTACATGGCATGTGTGTGTGTTTGGATGTGGGGAGTTTGTGTGTGTGCATTTCCGTCTGAAAAACATGTTAGTTTTGGCAATCAGGAGATCACACTACCTGATGCACATTACCCTTTCAAAGTACTGATGTTGTCAGCACCCTCTAAGTATAGCCAGAGACGAGGAACTATCTAGTAAACCCAACAGTGCGCTTTGCTAATGCGTCCCTCACATGTGTCATGACATAGGTAGGTAGGGGAATGAATCCTGCATATGGCAAGTTTGCACGTGTGTGGGGGTAGTAGGGTGTGTGTAAATGCAAGTGTGAGGGAACAGATCCTTTTGGCAAATACTACTATACACCAGATGCTGCATACCCCACCAGTAAACACAGGGGATGTCACCACACTATCAGCACAGCCAGACAGGGCTGGTTGGCTAGTAATGCCATTAGTGTGCTCTGCTACTGTGTCTATTACCATCGTCAGAGTACAGATAGGCATGTTTGGGTAACCCACAACTATCACGTGTGGTTGTGTCACACAGTATGACCATGTGCGGGTGTTTGTACATACCAATGCATGCCATCGCCTAACCCAGCAATGGCATTGCACACATGATGTATGTGTGTGACACATACACAGAAATACCTGTGACCTGCAGTAGTTACCATGTCTGACACATGTTTTGTGTGGATAAATGGTATTAGCAATGTATACCAATATGACTGTGTGTCCTAGTGTGCAGGGTCCGCACGTGGTATGTCCCTATACAGTGTGGGTGTCTATGGTGAAAGACCTACAGCAGGGGATACACATCTGGTCTGGCCCATATAGTGTACATGTAGTCAATGTACAGGTGCTGTATGTTCCCACCTGTTGTGGTAGTGGTAACATGTCATTCCACTGCATGTCGGTGACCACATGCTGTGAACTCTTCAGCTAGAGTGTTGTAGCTACAGTAATGCTCACACACAATGTTCGGCTGGATGCAGTATGGCCTTGTAAACACAGTTCATGGGACTGTCATATTGACGGTGTTGTTATGGAGGATAGGTGGTCTTCCTGTGTATGTGAGGGTTGTGTGTGCCATGCTATGAACCAGATGGCAGTCCGACACACTGTCAGCTGCACTTGAGTAGGCCCTGATGGTTTGTGCTGTGCCAACAACCTGGAGGTGTGTGTATCTGTGTTAACTCGGGATACCACACCCCTATCCATGTGTGTTACATGTGTAGGGGACGACAGGCATGGTAAGGGGCATAACCTGTCAGTGATGGGTAACACCTGTAAGGCATGAATCATGCATCTGGTACTGCACAGACACTGCAGTACACCGTGCTGAGGGCAGTGTCCGGTGCATGCATCCTCTGGTGTACACTGCTGTAGTTGTGTAGCAGCACTGTTAGTGTCCTAATCTGTGTGATACCCACGGAGGTCGCTATGTAAACCATGTCCTGCAGCATAAGGCAGTATGTGTGTACCAAGGAGCCATGCCAGTATACATCGGGCCATGTGTGTCACGTACAAGATGACCCGTGAACATCAATGTGGCTTCCCTAGCATGTAAGCAGACGTTGACAGCCAGTGGATACCCTATGAATGACATTGGAGACTGAGCATAATGTAGACATACAACAGCCTTCCCACATATAGTGGTAGAATACCTGGGGAGAGTATGTTGGCAACCAACATCAGGCTCATACTGGCCTGTGCCACATGCTGAGAGATCCATTCTATGTTCCCTATCATGTAATCCAGGGAGGTATGTCCCAGGCAGCCACACTGGCATGGTCAATGAGTGAGTCATATCTGTCCATGCCTCTGTCTGACCTGTATGCATGTGTGCTGTGGTGGACCATAGTGCCCCTGAGTCATATCACCGTGCCCTTCACCAGATACAGCCTGTTGAGCGGGACACCAGTGCAGCACACATGACAGGTACCTGACACGTCTGTAGCAGGTGTGTTGTGTAGCCCTACAGGCTGTGGGTGTGTGGCACAGGGATGTGCGTGCCATGTGTGGCATGTGCTCTGTTCTGACGGAACATATGCCTGTGTGCCAGCTGCGGAGGTGTGTGATGCACAGGCAGGCTGCTAGTCTGAGTCCCCACGCATGCCCCAGTGTGTTCAGCATGCTGTCAGTGTGTGTCAATGTCTGACTGGTATTGTCGTCACTGTAATATCATGTATTGCTTTATTTATTTTTCCTACATATGTTGACAGGGATAGCCCAACTGGATGCATGTCCATTCCCAGGGTAGGCCCGTGGAGACAGGCTACGAGGGTAGCAGATACAACATTACAGAATACTAGCATGACATAGTACAAACAGATTATTTACAGAGACTACATAAGTAAGCAGGTCCAACATGTTCCACAGGTTAATGTTAGACCTGAGCACAAGCCAGGATTAAATTGTATTTACACAGTACAGTGGTTCACACAGGTTACACATCCGAGTTAGCCAGGCCTGATACACTGACATAGCCAGTTACATGACAAATGTTGTTTGGGTCTACTGTTAAATGACCTAAGGTGGACATTAGGGTAATATCAGCTGGAAGTGGGTTCCAGGATCTACGTACAGGATTTGCAAAGAGAGAATCACCAGCTGTGTTAATAGACTCGCTAGTTCGAAGTTGTACATTGTTAGAGGATCGTAGCGGTCTAGGATTGTTATAGGGGGTGATTGTAATTTAAGTGCAGGAGTATTGTCTGGACTATACAGGATATTATAGGCCATAATCAGTTGGTTATACTGTATTAGGCTGGGTATTGATAGCCAACCAAGCTGATCTAGATTGATGCAATGCTGTGTCCTAACAGGCGGGCCAGTGGCAAACCTGGCAATGTGGATGTAGCAAATCCAGTGCTTGTTAAGGACAGTCTTGTTCATATGTGAGAGTAGAGGGAATGCATACAGAAGGGCTGCAACAAGGTGAGAGTGAGCTATGGCACATTTAGCTGGAGGGGCTAGGAAGGCTTTAATTCTGTACAGTGACCCTAGCTTTCTATTGATGGCTTGGCTAATCTGGTTAACATGTATGTCACATATGAGGTTATTGTCTATGATGACACCTAATAGTTGTTGTGATGGGTCAGGGTAGAGTATTGTGCCATCAATTGATGTTATGGTAACAGTGAACGTGGTAGACCTACGTGTTTGTGGAATAACAGCAGTTCAGTTTGATTGGGATTTAGGATCAGACGATGTTCAGAAAGCCAGTTCACTATTGTATTACAGGTGGTCTGGGTAGCTGAACATAACTCTACTGGAGATGTGGCTGAGCAGATCAGAGTAGAGTATACAGCATATTGGGTACAGCTGGCCTTTGGGATGACAGTATAATGGTCGTTAATGACGATGGAGGACAGCAAGGTCCTTAGCATAGAGCCTTGTGGTACACTGTGGGTGGTAGGTAGACGGTTAGAGGGTTTGGTCTGCCAGAGGCCGGCCTGCTGTTGACCATGCAGGTAGGATTGACACCATTGGTAGGCTCCAGTATCTAGAGTGTCTGTGCAGGGTGTGGAGTCCAAGGTGGTGATCAACCATATCGTATGCCTTTGAGTTATCCAAAAAGAGGGCTGTGGATACATCATTGTTGTTGCAAGTATGGCCTATGGTGTTAGTAAAGGCTAGGAGGCCTGACGGACTGCTGTGATGAGGACGTACGCCATGCTGAGTGTCTGCCATAATGCGAGTTTGGACTAGGTGGTGCATGACTTGTCTATGACGAAAGTCACCATAATCTCTGCATGTGGAGAGTGTATAGCTATTGGCCTATCAGTGGAGACATCAGTAGAGCTGCCTCCTGTGTGATGTGGGATTACATATGACATTTCCCAGATGGTGGGGTAGTTCGATTCCAACATAGTACGTCTGATTACCTTTGAGATGGGGTAAGCAATAGCATCATCTGGTTTTGATAGGTACTTGGCAGGGTGTTGATCGGCACACAGTGTAGTGGGTTTCACTGTTACAACCAGGGTACGGAGGAGTGAAGTGGCGACTGGTTGGCAGCTGGACGCAAGTAGATTTCTAGGGGTGCTGCTTTCAGGACCAGGGGAGCTAGGAGGTAGATGGCAAGCTAGGGCCTACACTGTCCCAGTAAAGGACTGGTCAAAGCTATCAGGAACATCTTCAGGGGTATTATCATTAGTAGCAGCAGGGATTGGGTTTGGCGTTTGTCCTGTACGTAGTATATCTGACATGCCACCTGACAGGGTATGGCAGCACTGGGTTCAGAGAGACCAGTCCACAGATTGGCTGTGTGGTGGCATCCCACACATGTGTTGTATATACCTGGCCAAGGGTGATGGCTGACTGCATACATGTGGCAGCTGTGACAATGACACATGACCCACATAAACCACGACTGGACCATAGAGGCGATTCACAGGTTACCTTTGGACATGCCACCCTAGTAGTGTGATTGCCATGGTGTGTACCAACACATAGGGCCAATGGGGAACAACATACTGAAGGTGTGTATGTGTGGGTGGACTGCCTCTGTCTCATAGCACTGACATATATGACTGCACATGTGGGTATATGCCGGTAAGACGTGTGCAATGTGTCACAGGCTACTTACATGCGTACAGGACAGACAGTGACGTTCTGTCATTTGTAAGGTTGACATACATATGGTACGCTATGCAGATGTCACTAGCAGTCTACAGAAGCACTGTAACCCTGCATTGCAGGTGTAAGCAGTGTTCCAGGGGACCCCAGGCAAACATGCATGCAAACAAGGCTACAGTACACAGGGCTGGAAGTACTGCATCATACAACAAAGAAGGGGTAACAATAACAGTAATCCACAATGCATATATGTAGGCACTGTCAACATGTACCCAGGAATACGCAGCACAGATGGCCATGGTGGAACCGAAATTATGTCATACTTATTTGTGGTCTGGACAACATTGGTACTGCACACATATCTACATGTGTGAACATACACATGGCATAGTTGTTGTGGGCATCTTGACACCATTACTGTACATGTCCACCATTGCATATCACTGCTTGCGTTAGCTTTCCCCCTGTGCTACCCATGTATGCGGCTATCTGTTGACAACCTTACCACCAGCATGCAATTATGTGCATCTGTTATGCTTTGGTATGTACTATGGGTGCAGATAACAATTCAGGACATTCATACAGTTACTACAGCAGGCATGCTGGGGTACACACGCAGTCATAGCAGCACACTGTACTGTCACCAACATGATACTACTTATACACGTCTATGTAGTCACCCTGTGCATCAGCAACGTGTTTACCTGTTCCCGCAATGATGATGGAGATTGCAGGAGGTGACACAGTGTCATCATATGCACAGGGTGTGGATTAGGTATGCCTGAGTCAGCCACTGATACCACCAATTGACATGTGTGTGTATGTGTGTTGGTGAGGGGCAGCAGTACAGGGTGGGCCAGTGTTGCTGCAGTGTGTGCGTGTATGTGGTTGCCCTAGGTGTTAACATTCCGCATGTGTGTATGCACGCACACAGTTCCACCTCATGACTGCCATATACAGGGGTTTGTGGACAGCCACAGACTGCACCTGGCAGGCCATACAGATCAGTGTCTGCATGCACGGGCACGGTACCTGTGCCTGGCAGGGGTGCTACGGACCGTATCCAGTACAACGCCTGACTGGGTACTGTCATCAGAAGCGGGTGTGTGTTGACTGGACACATGTCCCTGTTGGGACTGTCCAGAGCCACGTGCATGTGGTCTCCTGGGGCGTTCCGATGACAGCACAGACCCAGCATTGCTGGGGCTGCTGCTGGCACTATGGGGGCGTGTGCGAGCCTGTTGCCGTCCGCGCCGACTGCCAGCTGCTCTGGCTGCCGGCATACGGCCACGTCGACGCCGCAGATGCCCACCATTGCCCTGGCTCATGGACATCTGGTTGTGGAACTGCTGTAATATGTCCCCACAACGTCTGTCTATGACATCGGTGAAGTTACGGATAGCATCCGCAATGTCACGCATACTGTCCATCATGGCTGTGCGGCATGCTCTGAGCTCCCTCAGACCCTGTCTGGTGTAAGTTTCCATACGTGACTGAGCCTGCATGACAGTCCGAAACATCGCTGAGGTTGACAGACCTCTTTGGGCACGTCGGCCAGGGGCAGTACGCCCACGGATGCTCCCACGAGAACCCATGGGCAACTGTCTGTGTGGTACCATTGGAGGACCCTGCCCATGGCTGCTGTGTGGGGATGCATGTGCCACAGGTACCACATTACCCTGGTCTATGCCCGCTGTATCCTGTCCATCACCTAGGGACAGTGGTGACATAGGATGTATAGGCAGGATGACTGTGCGCAATGATAGGGTTGACAGCTGGGTACTGTCAATTGGCTGACCAATGGCAGACCCTGACACACCTTCCTGTACCATTACACATATATCATCATCACCAGTAGCCGTGGCACAGGTTTCAGGTTCCCTGCTGCAGGTCACCAGAGCAGCCCCGGAACCTGTGGGATGAAGACAGGAAACACAGTTTACATTCTCCAGACATTGTTACCAGTGATGCACTCATACACACATGCACACCTGGACACATGCACGCAGGCACACATGCACACATGCACACGTGGACACATGCACACATGGACACATGCACACATGCACACATGCACACATGCACACGTGGACACATGCACACATGGACACATTCACACATGCACACATGCACCCATGCACACATGTTCACATGCACACATGCACACATGGACACATGTCCACATGCACACATGCACACATGGACACATGCACACATGCACACATGGACACAGGCACACATGCACACATGCACACGTGGACACAGGCACACATGCACACGTTGACACAGGCACACATGCACACATGGACACAGGCACACATGCACACATGCACACGTGGACACAGGCACACATGCACACGTGGACACAGGCACACATGCACAACTGGACGCAGGCCCACATGCACACATGCACATGTGGGTACTGACACACCTGCACACATGCACACATGCACACCCTGCAGTATACACACAGAGCAGTACTGAGTTACACTACTGTTACTATCAGTATCAGGACTATTATAGGTTATGTTAAACACACTCACCAGCATGGATGGCCTGTCTCTCTGTAACCCTGGAGGGACCTGCAGAAATGATGAGATTAATGTTAGTGGGCACATCTGTCCCATTGATATTGCATATGTTCCAGTGTACAGAACAGTCAGGTGTACATATGGCATTTACCTGCACGCTCCATGTCCTGCTGCTGTGTGGAACCAGCCTCCATCATAATGCAGGTGTACTGCTGTTGGTGTTCCGGGGCTGGAGCCACAACACTTAGGAGTAGCCCCTCCAGTCTGGTGAGGGAGGGATGTGTGGCCACCCCACCTCCTGTGGCGACCTGTTGCCTGTGGATATCTGCTGCACGCCGGACAGTCCGTATTAAATCACTGCAGTGATGTCGTACCTGCTCATATGTCCTGTTATGCGTGCCAATTTCATTTACCCTACGGACCAGGTCTTGCCACAGTGTGGCCCTCTCCTGCTGGTTCTGACTGGTGCGGGAAAACAGGATGTCATACTCCTGCACCAGGCTCTGGTGGATCTCCTCATCCTCCGCAACAGAGTAGGCGGGGTTACGCTGTCGCGCCATCTCCCTGGAAGAGAACACAGACAGGATATCAGCGGACAATGACAGCAATGTATGGCACACATATTATACATGATATGCATGTGTAGTGATATACTACTACTCCCATATGTTGCATGTGTGTGTCATGGCGGATACACGGGTGCATGGCCAGATATCAGTGCTCAGCGAACACCTGTGCAACAATACCTGCCACATTCCACACTACGTAGTAGCATGCCCCATCGTTCAGCACACACTGACAGGTGCTATGCACGACCTCACTCTGGGGGTCCAGTCCAAGGTACTGTATGTGGGACACCGTCCACTACTCTGATGTAGACATACGTTACTCGGCCTGGATATACATATCCCACCACCACCACCAGTACAGTGGACTACATTGATATGTATGTGGTTAGACAGTTATTCACTTGCTGGGACTGGGATGGTATCCATGCAGCACACTGTGCCAGTGGAAGCCACAAGCCACACTGCTGTCCCCTTTGCAAATGCTTACCACATACATGCTGCAGATTGCATGGCACTTACACACACATGTCTACCCCAGACCCTATGCACAACGGTTAGGCATCCTGTCCAGTGGACCCAGACAGAGGCAGACTGTATAACAATAGCAGGAGGTTACTGCAGGACAGTGCACATTCACATTGAGGGTAGGCATCTGTGGTCAGCACTGGTAGTATGCTACAGTCCGTCATAACAACAGCCACAGCCTTCTCTAGGAGGGTGATACACATGAACACTGTGGATGACCACGGGGCCTTCTTCAGTTATGTTACACATACGGACCACATGCCTCAGATATGCTCTGTGTTAGTCCACACCTACTTAACATTCACCTGACACATGCATATTGCCTACATCCCTGCAGACATGTGTGGTGCACATATCCCCCCTCCCTCTCCGTCACCTTTTGGATATTTATCACAGATGCATGTAACATCACTATCATCGCACATGTCCAGGTGGGGGCCGCCCTCGGCAGAGCGGAACACACAGCATCCCTGTGTCCTCGTGGTCCCCCTGGATGTGTGCTACCAGAACACTGAGGGGACATCCCACCGCATGTAACACTGATAGTTTATCTGGGCCGTGCTACAGGATATGTACCTGGACAGTGGCATGCAGCAACGGTGGTCCCACAACACTACTGGGGCACCTCATCTGACCCTGGGGATTACCACATCATATGCATAATGGGCCTGGTCTGCTACGCTATGGGTTAATGCAGTAGGGGATGCATGTGCAGTGACATCAGGTACCTGCAGACACTTGTTCCCAGCCAGTGTGCCTTTGGGATGGGCTGATCCTGACATGTGGGCCTGGCAGACATGTCAAAGTGGTCACTACAGCCATTGCTAGCCCAACGCACAGACACATGCTGCCAGGATCCTGGCCTATCACTGCTTGACATGTGA
The DNA here is from genome assembly GCF_019279795.1 of Protopterus annectens. Classification (NCBI taxonomy): domain Eukaryota; kingdom Metazoa; phylum Chordata; order Ceratodontiformes; family Protopteridae; genus Protopterus; species Protopterus annectens. The sequence goes on from NC_056738.1 coordinate 56,668,613, forward strand.
TGTGTGGTCATCCCCTTTTGTTGGAACTACATACACACAACATATCACATAGACATACCTATGGATACAGAGCTATGACACATTTTGAGGGTTGACAGTATGCACACTGTTAACCTGCTACCTTGCATTACCTCTGTTTGTCACAGCTGGTTGCGTTCCACAGCTTCTGCTTGCTGCTGCTATCACTCTCAGTGCTGACAGCTTCAGGGTAGAGAGGGTCACAGTTTTATTTTTTTGTGTGATCTCTCTCTCTCTCTCTCTCTCTTTCTCTTCAACTTCTCAACCTCCCTTTGTCTGGTTACAGACAATGCAATTAACTTATTGCATGTTGGGAGTGTTAGCAATGGATGCTTTTGTAGGTATCTGCATAGGTCCATGTGATGGCCTCTGCACCAATTGGAGGCCAGCATTTGCTAATTGCATACAGCCAGTTGTGTACTGATTGCAGTTCTCACTGTGATTTCAGATCACTGCTATAAAAGGGTATGTGTGATAGGCGTTGCCCTTTCACATTGTGGGCGGGACCATGCTGGTATGCTGTGGACAGTGTTCTGTGAGTGTAAAGGTTAGTATCTCTCTCCTGCTTCAGGCTGTGTTGTATATTCACATTTCTCCATTCCTCTTTCATGTTCCCTGTAGCAAGTGTGTATGCACATTGACTCCTACAGGTATATATAGTCATATTTATATATATATATGTATATATATCTATATATATATATATATATATGTGTGTACATATGCATACATATATCTATGTACTTTAACTGACCTTATTATCTGCAGGCTGCCAACTAGCATGGCTGTTTAATTTCACACACTACTGTTATGGATATCCATTGTTTTTGACATTTATTTTAAGTTACATGCTTTGTGTACTACACATCCTATATTCACTTTACATTCATCCCTACTTTTACAGGTTATATTTATTTTAGCACAATATGTTTGTATGACAGTCATGGCTTAGTGGTATGTTGTACAGACTAGTATTTCCAAGGTCCTGGGTTCGGGACTGACAGTGGGAGTTTATTTTTCTTTTGAACTGAGTGCAGGACCTGTCAATCACAGTGACTAAGGCACTTTTAAGCAGTTGTAACCAGGCTAGCGCTGGTTTGCGCGGAGCTCACGCATGCGCACTGGCGGTTAGCTCCGTGCACACCCGCTTACAACTGCTTAATGGTGCTTACTCTGGCGCACACCCGCGCTATTTTCTTTGAAAGAAAAGAAAATGGGGAGACAGGAAAGTGGTGAAAAAGGGGACACAAAGAGGGTAAGACAGTAGGGAAACAAGCTTGGGATTTGCAGGAGGGATGTAGGTAAGGCCCATAGCTGCCCATTTCTTCAGCAGCAACAGCTGTGCATATGTATGTAATTTGGTGTGACGTTTGGAACCTTCCACCCCTGGGAGAGGTGTCAGGACAACAATAATACTTGTTGTACAGCCAATTGTAATTGATATGGTCCATGTCCAGTGGACATGTGTGCGGAATGGGCAGCTATGTATGGGGCGTAATTTTTTTGTGGGTACAGAGTGCCCTTTTTTTTTCTTTCAGGTAAGAGTGGTATGTCAGGTGAAGGAAGTTGGTTCAGATGGGGAGTTAGGCTGGGTAGGTAAACAGACAAGACAAACAAGACGCCTACAGGGGCGGTGTATGACACGTGTGGGGGGTTACACAAATGACGGGGATGAAGGTTTGGATATCCAGAGCCCATGACCCCACAGATGGCAACAGTGGAACTGATATCCCCACCCATAGGCAGTTGCCACTGTCCCTTCACTGCCCAGGACGGGGCTGTGCTGGGGCTGTAGGCGGGCAACGGCAAGCCCGTTAGTTGCGCCACCCGCCTCGAGCTGGCGTAGGGGCTCAAGGACAGAGTCCCGATCTCCCACGCACCACAGTCCGGACACTACGGAGGGTGAGTGGTGGATCTCCTCCGCCACACTTGCAGAGGGCGCGAGCCCCATCCCCTGAAGCGCTTCCACCCGCAGGTGGCACAGGGCCACCGGAGGAGGGTCCAGACTCTGCACTAGTGCCAGGTGCACTCGCCAGCTGAGGTGGGAGAGGTGGGTCCGCCGGAACCCGCCTTCCCTTTCGTTCTATGTTTTGCATTATGTCATGACAGTTTGGGTTAGTGACATATAATACCATTCACAGTTAGTTGTAACAGCATGCATTAGTATTCCCATTAACCAAACACCCAGATATTCACACCATTGAACAGCGTGCATAACACATGCATAATTTGAACAGTAATACACAGTCCAACAACATGCAGGGTTGATTGATGGCAACAGGCCATCAGGTGTGGATGTATGAACAGGGCAGATGCATCAACAGACATGCAAATATGACCCGACAGGACAGACGTCCAGGGGTGGTAATTGTGATTGCACATACCATTTTCACGTGGAATGGGTTATAGGTGGTTAGAGGGTGGGGTAAATAAAGTAATATTAACACCTTCGAATACAAATACATATGCTGTACATTTCTAATAGCTACAGTTATATACACACTACTGTTCTAACTACAGTGTCCTATATGTTAACTACTTAACCTTGCAGATGGGACTGTTACTGCAACATCAATCTACATTTTATTGCTGTTCATACACATTCATATCAAACTTTGTTCAGATACATCATCCTGTTACATTTGCTTTATATACTTGTAGACAAGTGTGGATGTTTGGTATATCAGACAATCATCCTATCTGCGTATTTCAGACTGGGAGCAACATATCCAGATTTTGGTGTACACATTCCACATGCAGCAACACTTTGAACAGATTTTGCTGTTTGGTTCTGAGTCTCACATGCATTTAATTCTGTCCTAACTGCAGTATAGTTTATTCAGGGGTTATTACTACTGTATTGCTGTATTCCTGACACTTTCTCACACTCTCTCACTTGCTTTCATGTTACTATTCAGACTGGTACTTCTAGGCTTTATTGACATGTTTTAACAGTAGTTATTACAGTTCTTTCCAGCAGTCTCACTTCTGTCATGTTTCAGTATTTCCACAGGGATGTATTTCACACATGTGATTTCATCCTCTTCTGCAGCTATACTTTACATGCTGCTGCAGGTTGTGTACTATTTTCTTACAGGCAGGGCAGTTTTATTTCAAAATATATGTTGGACAGTGTCATGTTTAGTTTACACTTACAGGCTGGGAACTGTTGTAATCAGGCAATACTTGCATACACTTTCACACTGTTACTTGCAGATTTAATTCCTTCCTGGCTACACTGCACTCTTTTGCTGACTGTCATACATTTATATATCTTTACAGTTACTAGTAGTGGATTACTGACCTGCCTGGTGGCGCAACCGCACCAGCCTATCGGCATAGGCTCTGCGGTTCACAGAATGGACACCTGCAGCTGTAATATAAATGAAGTAATATTGGAATACACATCTCCATAATTTCAGGTAGTTTAACTTTCTACATACATAATTACTTGTTACTTACTCAGTGGTGGGGCGTTGGGTGATTGCCGGGCCTCCTGGATCCAAAGGTTCAGTTGGTCCTGCTTGCGTCTCTTCAGGTCCGCATGGTGGTGACGGACCTGCTCACCTGTCCTTGGAATTCCTGTGGCACTGGTGAGTTCATGAGCCAACTGGTCCCACGCCTCAGCCTTGTACGCTCCCCAGGGGACCTGGCCCTGCATGAGTTGGGCCTCATGGTTGTGGACTAGGAGCCAGGCCATGTACCTGGACTCCTCAACACCCCACCTCTGCGCTCGAAAGCGACTACCCTCTCCTGCACCTGACATTCTGCCTGCAGGTCTGTTCTACAATCGTTTATGCTGTGTATTCCCGCCTATGGGGCTTATATAGTCCGTTTTCCTGCACATATCTGTGATTGGCCATTTTGGAATTGTATCAACTTCAGTAAACCTGCATTGTCATGCTGTATGTATTCATTCCTATATATGAGCTATTATAGCATTTCTAGGTACTGCTGTCATGGCTTAGTGGTTCTGTACCTTGACTATGGTGTATAGTATCCTGTGTTCGAGCCTGGCCACTGCTTTTATTTTTCATGACTGTCTAGACATGTTGAGGGGTGTGTCTGTGTAAAGGCAGTTTTGATACGGCTTGCTCACCGTTGCCCGTCGGTTAGCTTGTTTGCGTGGTGCGCAGCTCCGCGCAAACGGGGTAAGCTGGTTTAAGCCTCATTTGGCTATCGGCACACATATTCTGCTCAGCTCAGTTAGGAGCACATATATTTAGCATGGTAAACCACTGCTCAGCTACGGGCACTCAATTTGCTCCAGTTGGACCAATGCTTATCTACGGGCACATACACTCACTCTGTTGTACTGTAGCTCAGCTATGGGCACATCTGGCAGTTTATATTCATTTCTTAGCTCACATTTATTCAATATAAATGAGCTATTTCATTGCATTCTACATATATTCTGGTTTTATGTGTACATATGTGTCAGGGACTTGTTTCCTGCTTATTTTGCAAAAAAAAAATTTGTGTTGGGGGGGCTCGAACCATGATTGCCTGCTCTGCAGCCGGCATCTCTACCGCTACACTATTGCTTCCTGGCTTATTTTGCATATTTAGTTCTTATATGCTTTCCCATTGACTGCTAACTGTAGCTGCGCTAAGGGCATGCCCGCGCAAAGAGCGCATTCACGGTTAAACATTGTTACAATTTAAAAAAATATGACATGTTCATTTAGATTGTTTTATGTTTAATAGTCTGTGGGGGCATGTGTTGTGTTGTGTTTATTCACATTTCCGTGGACTCTGTTGTGGGTGTCTACTTTGGACACCTTTACACTTATGGGGGCGTGTCCGCTTGCAGGGATCAGCCTACAGACACGTCCCCACATGTCTTACACGGACCGTGTTAGACTTAGGTGTGATTCAGCATGCTCTCATGAATATGCAGAGCATGCTAACATCACTCCGTTTAACTGCAGCCTCCGTGTATGAGTTATAACTCTTACACGGAGGCTTCGTGAATCCTGCCCAAAGTCTCTAACATTTTTGCCTAGCTTCATTGAAATGTTGGCCAGGGCCAATATAACTCACAAGATCATAGAAAGGTACTAGGCTAATGGCCCTAGGACCCTTACAAGTCTAGTGAAGTTCTTACCCTTATATCCATGATCAGCACCTATGGCCCCTGTCCAAGAGGGACACAGGTGGAACCCCTGGGCTGAAGTTACAGTCACCCATCCAATCTTTCAGATTGCGTTTGAAGAGGCCCATGAGGTACTCTCTTTGACGTGAAGTGGAAGTTTGTTGCAAAGGTGTGGTAACCTCTGGGAGACAAGTCTGTCCCTCTAGCAGGTTTTATTAATGTCGCATACCAGGTTAAGGTCTTTAGAGTGAGTAACCCGTGTACCATCTGATGTTCGGATATGAAGCATTTCCAATAACGCAGGGTCAGAGATTGCCTTATATGCAAGGCAGAGATCACCTCTGAGTAGTCTGTATGAAAAAGAATAAAGTGACAGTGATTTCCGATGATCCCCATGGGCAGATAGTGAAGACCTTGAATTTTCCTTGTGAGGAACCTCTGTGGTTTCTCCAATTGCTGCAGGTACTTAGAAAGGTACATACCAAAAGGGATGTTCTACTCAATTATAGGTCTGATGAGGGAACAGTACAGGGAGGTAATAACTTCTTTTTTTCTGAAGACACTGCCCTTACTTATGAGATAAACAATACAGAATGCCCTTCTTACCACTGTGGAGACATGGTGGTCATTGGTAAGGCTGCTGTCAAGCTGTGTGCCCAGGCCTCTCACCACTGAGTGCATACTTAAGGTGTTGCATTTGATGCAGTAGTTAGCAGGAACATTGCTTTTACTGAAAGGAATGATAATGCATTTTTTTGCATTGAGTTTAAGGCCATGACTTTGGCACCAGTCATTTGTTTGTGTAAGAGCCTCTTGTAAGATGTTGACCTCATTTGGAGATTCTATGACCACTCCAGTTTGCAGTCATCAGTAAACGTCAGCCAAAGACACTTTCCTTATTCACATTTCTTAAATCTGACTTATAGATTCTTGTCAGCATTTAGTTACACAGCTGATTAAGCACTTTGACTTTATCTGATTTAAACATCAGACCTTATATGTAACTTATTTCTCCTTCAATTTATTTATTTATTTATTATCAGTTTGATTACCGGGGAAGTCCACTGGGCCAAGAAGTGTCCATTTTCAGTGGAGGCCCGGGGAGAAAAGCTCCATGAACAATATAATGCAATAAAGGTTGCAAAATGCAAATAAATGTTACAAAGTGAAATACAATACAATATAGGTTGCAAAAAACAAATAAAAGTTACAAAGTGAAATACAAGAGTAGGATTCATACATTCAAGAATTGCAAAGTGTAGTATACATTATGAGACAGTTTAACAACAGAATTTTTTTTTTTCTGATGATTACAATATTTACATGCTTGGAGTCAAATAAAGTCTGCTAGTTCTGGTTCTTTGGAGCAATAAGAATAAGTATGAGAGTATAGTGGAGTGGGGGTAAGGAGAGCTTAGTGGGGAATCCCTAGAATTTATGTGGGGTGAAAGCAGGAGCATTTCCATTTGGAAGATAGGTGAAGGAAAAGTTGGGTCTTAAAGGATTCAGTGTTGGGTATAGTCCTAAGAGAAGGAGGCAGAGAGTTCCATTTTTTACCTAGAGAGAAGGAGAGTAGAAGTTGGCCAGCGGGACGTTTGGGTTTGAGAATGGAGATTAGATTTTGAAATTAAATTCAAATGAAAAACATAGCTGTATTTCTTTCTATTATAGCAGGCTTTGGATCTGGTCAGAGTTTGACATTTACATCTTGCACATCTCAAATCATTCTCAGCGGTAAACCATTATGCAAGAGGTTTGACTTCCCTTTAGTTATGAACAAATGCTGGATTACACAAAACACTTCCATTCTTCCACAAGCAAATTGCATTTTTTATCTCTCTGATACATACAAATGAATTAATATATTTGCAATATGTGTTTATTTAATTGATTGATAGTTCACAGTAAAGTCACAGTCTCAACAGGCAGCACTAGGTTTAAATGAGCCTGTGTGTTTGAGCTATGAGTAACTGAAGCAGTTAACTGAAATCCAGCTTAGTTGCATATTGCAACTTTACTCTTACAAAACTACAGAACTTTCAAGGTAATGAACATTTCCCTTTATCTCTAAGGATGAGTAACCTTTGAGTTAGCAAATATAGAATTATGTGGGGGGGGGGGTCTTGGTGTTTCAAAACAAAAGCTGATATTCTAAGGTGTTGACTTCATGAGGTGAAACATTTTTACATTCAGGTAGAGACCAATTACATCTTGGCACAATTCTTTCCATACTTGACGATACCTTGTATAAGGTTATCATAAATATACTTTATAGCAGCTTATGCTCTATTTCCATTAAAGCATCTGTCCCATACATTTATTGTGGAAGTTTTATATCCATGTACTTATAGCATTTCCTCTAGAACCCATAAAAGCTCTTCATCTATAAAATAATGTCTGTAACTTAACTATGTGCTAGTAGATTCAGTCTTTGCAAATTTTTTCTTTCATTTTACATATTTTAGCAAAATGATTATTTTTTCTATAGATTCTAAAGACTTGATTAGGAGCTGGACATCTCTTTTATCAAACTTGTCATGACACCTGCTGTAGTATATGGCTATCTCTGCAGCATATCTAACTGACATTTCATTTTGTCAGAAACTTTCTGATTTTTTACCTTATTTTACTTTTTTCAGCTTTTCAACTATAAAAGCTGCTCCATATATCTCATGTCCCTTGGTGAGTCATTGTATTTGTTTGGTAAGGCAATTCCACCTACTTTGTACACAACAGTCACTTTACAAAATGTTAAATTCTACCACGTCGGGCCAATTGTGAGTCAGTTGAAGAGTGAATAACAGCACCCAATTTACAGTCTTCTGAAAACTTAGTTAACCATACCACATAAGTACTGACTTACAGGTCTGAGAAATATATACCAAATTGGAGACGGTCCAAAACTGTTTTGCTTTCAGAACTGGTACCTGTGACTCTAACCAATTAGGTACTGTCAGACAACAGTAAACTATCCATCACACAATATAAGGATTTATATTCAGATTTATGATTTTATCAATAATGCTTGCATGGTGAATAGTGTCAACAGCCTTGGTATGCTGTATGCACTGCATAGCCACTATCTGCTGCTTCAGTTACTTAAAAAAATAATAAGGTTAAAGAGACAGGACCTTCCTTTGATACAGCCAAACCGATGAGGGTCCAGGGTTAAGAGACTTTCAATGTCCAGATTAATGAAGTTTGTGATAATATACTCTACAGCTTTACATATGAGGCTAGTAAGGCATATGGATCTATAGTAACCAGAGTCTGCAGTTAAGCCACCCGTGTGTGATGGCATTGCAATAGCTGTGTTCCAGGCTTCAGAAATGTAACCAGTGCAGAGGCATAGATTAAGGAACTTAAGTAGGAGTTCTGAAGGAACGTATTTGGTAATGATAATCAGGCAACCTGATATGTTGTCAGGGCCATGGATGAAGTAGGCTTTGGCTTTGAAAGGCTAAGAAAACTTGTTTCATAGTAATAAAAGGAGATTGCTGGGAATGTGCACCCTGTCGGATAGCTATTACAGTGCTTGGAGTAAAATGTGCACCAAATTTGTTAGCATATAAGCTACTTCTTTTGGGTCAGACAATTAGCTATTTCCATTTGGTCTGAGAAGGCAGTATTAGTGGAGACCAGCTCTGAACACTGTTAGGTATTAGTTCTTAACTTCCTGACATAGTTAAAGAAGGATTTGCAGTTTTTTTTTGGTTTTACAGGCTATTTTAAATTCATACCCAACTCTGAGTACCAGTAAGAGTGAAAGGGAAGGTCTACAAGAGGGTAATGAGACCAGCTATATTATATGGGCTGGAGACAGTGGCATTGACAAAAAGGAAGGAGTCAGAGCTGGACGTGGCAGAGTGAAAGATGTTAAGATTTGCACTGGGTGTGACGAGGATGGACAGGATTAGGAATAAGTATATTAGAGGGTCAGCCTGGGTTGGAAGGCTTGTAGACAAAGCCAGAGAGGCAAGATTACGTTAGTTTGGACATGTGCTGAGGAGGGATGCAGAGTATATTGGGAAAAAAGATGTGAAGGATGAAGCTGCCAGGTAACAGGAAAAGATGAAGGCCTAAGATAAGGTTTATGGATGTGTTGAGAGAGGACATGCAGGTGGTTGGTCTGAAAGAGCAAGATGCAGAGGACAGGAAGAAATGGAAACAGATGATCCGCTGTGGTGACCCCTAATGAGAGCAGCTGAAAGAAGAAGAAGAAGAAGACTTAACTCTGAGTTTCCTAATTGCTCTTTGTAAGTTTTCTTAAATGTCCTCTTAAGGTAGGTAGAATGCAGTGGCAGCTGGTGACTTCAAATCAAAGGGGGGCTGCAGGAGACAGTTGAATGGGTGGGGCTAATGGGAAGGGGTGCGGCCAACTAGAAAGGGGAAGAGCTATGCTCAAAACCACAAAAACTGGAACTTTAATTAAATACGCTGCCCTGGGTGCCAAACCGTCATTATGAGAGTCCAATCAAGACAAAATGAAGTGTAGAAGAAAAAAATATTTTAATGCATTGGCTGCATGACAGCTTACTTAATATCGAGACGGAAACAAAAAGGTTGTGAGGCATGAAAAAATAAATTACTTTTTAAATACATTACTGGAATGCCAGTCAAAATCAAGTATAAGAAAAACAAGCAGCACTCAACTCAAACCACTTCTCCTTGCACTGCAATTCTAATTATAATTTATATTCAGCTTTATTAAAGTACCAAGTAACATGCTGAAAGTAGCAATCTCTGTGATACCCCCACTTGTAAAAATATTTATCCAAAAAAGACCTGCTGCCTGACAACAACTATCTACTTGTTTCATGGGGAAAACATGATCAAAGTAAAAAATGAAACGCAAGCAAGAAATAAAGCTCAAGATACATTGCTTAAAGGATTATTGTACAAGTAATGGACCACACATGATAGATTAGCATTCTGTTTGGTTTACAGGTAAAGCCTGCAAAGATGACTGCAAGTCTCCAACAAATATAATGAGCTTCTGAAAATAATGTAATCCTGTCCTTTATTACAAATACTGTCATATGCATTTCAATACCCAAGGCTTATACATTATTGAGTTATGTAGGTATTCTCTGCATGGCAACAACAGAAAGGCTTTCAATGTTGGTAATTCTTTAACAGTATGCTTATTAAAGCTTACTTGCATCTTACAGTCTCAGACAAGCTTACCTGATGGTCATTAAAGCATTGCTACTTAAACACAGAGCAACAGGCACTTTCTGAGTATTAATAAGCATAAATCAACAGTACAAAAATATGACAAAAACCAGACCATTCTGCAAAATCAAGGACAGATGAAAAACCACTGTAGTACTTGTGTCTACCTTGGATGGGGGATACTCTACACATTTACACTGCATAACTGCTCCTTGCCTTGCTTGGACACATACAGAGTCACTACATGGAGGAGTGGGGTGCAACAAGTATGTCACAATTTGAAACATCTCTGGCTGACTGTGATGGCCCTGACACATTTGTCATACCTCTCAATCTCAGAGCAAGAAATCTGGACAAAGCCATACATAAAAGTGGGACAACGGCCCAAAAATAAGGACACTTTTTAAATATTGCTCTTATAAACTTAGAAAGATAATAGAATAGTAGGTCTTGCATTAGTATGAATTTTTCTGAAGGATATGAAATCTGAAACTCAAATGTCTGCCATTATTTTCTAACTTCAATCTTTAATGATTTGCCACTAATTTGCCAAAAAAACACAATTTTATGAAAAATGGACCAAAAATGTGATGCAAAAATATAAAATAGCCACACAATACAGCTGGGAACCTGTCAAAGAAGGGACACTTTTTTAATATTAGTACTGCTAACTTGAGCAGCTGACAAAATAAAAGAATCTACATGCATTTCTGAAATAAATGTAATCTTAACTCTGATTATTACAGGCCTTAAACACTTGTCCTATATGGACAGACTCAAAAACTCAAACTGTTCTCTATCTCATATCGCCTACTTAGAGGCGATCTCTGCTTGACTTACAAAGCCATGTCTGACCCAGCTCTGTTAGAAATGCTACAAAAAAAGAAATCCCAATCCCTTCACACCACATGCTCCAAAGACTTCAACCTCATTACCACAATTAACAAATAATACTGGAGGAACAGGTTCATAACCCAGAGACTGCCCATGCTATGGAATAGACTTCCCATACATGTCAAGCAGGGCACCTTGCTGAATCTCTTCTACAGAAATCTTGATGAGTGGATAGGAAACAGAAAATTCACCTCAGGGATAACTCCAGTGGCTCTACTTTACAGATGCACTGGGAACTAAGGTCGTATGGCACCATGCCAGTGTAATCCTATGGCTAGGCTTATAAAGACCCCAGGGCCATTAGCCTAGTACACACCTATGAACCTATGACTCTGCGTAAAAAAGGCACTGTGCAGATAGGAAAGGCCTTTGCCAGGATGTGAAAGCCTTGGTAAGAGAAGTGAGGGCCATCCCTGTCAAAGTAGGAAGACCTGTCAGCAATCCCATCCCAAGCTGACACATATTGCCCCCCCCCCCAGAATGAGAGCAACTACTTAGCTGATTATTAAAGCCAATTATCTTGTCTTTGAATCTCAGCATCATTCCAGGTGATATAAAATACCACTCGAGAATAGCCTGTTAACTGCCTCAGACATAAGCAATGCTGAGCTCAGTCATATCCTTCTGCATGCCCCTCTGGGTAGAGTATCTAAGGTTATTCACCCCCATGTGGATCAGTATCAGGTCACAATCATATTAGTCAGAATGGAGGGATCTAAGATCCTGGATCCTGGCTCCAGAAAGATAGTGGTCACCTTATTTATATCCAGTCTGGAGAGTGTGGGGTCCATATGCCTTACAACAGCATCAGCTATTACCAAAACATTAACTTGGTTTGATGCAGTCTCAGTGAGACATAAGGGCTTTGAATCTCACCATTGTGACTCTTAGAGGTACGTGTTTTTCATTTCATGAAATGTAAACATATTATAGACTTTCAGAAGCTACTTCATACTCATAACTTCCACAAGTCAGAGACCTCAAACGTTATTCCATAGAGAAAATAACTCCCAGAGTAATAGTAAGTCTTCCCTACAGAAACAGGCACTGAAGAATTCTTGACCTGAAAATCTCTGGCAGCTTACTTGGACTACTGGATCATTTTCATTTCCATAATTAAACATCTCTACACGAGTCCAGATCTTTTGGTGACTATCAACATGAAGGCTGTGAGGTCTTTATAGTCACATTTCACAGCATTAAAACAGTAACAAGTGGACAGCCTTACCTCATGCCTCTTTCAAGTTACACTTTCATGGATCTTACACGCATCCATCTCATTTATTTTCTAAATCACTAATCCTGGTAAGAGTCACACTCATAGCAAGGTCTGCAGGGAAGATGAGATATCTTTATCCCTTCTAGCTTCTTATAGCAAATGCAGCAATGTTAAAAAAACATTGCTAGCATTTTCATTACAGTTACATTTCTGGTGAACAAATGAATAAAGTAGTGCTCTAACTTTCTCTTAGACATTCTCCAGATTTCTATTCTGCACATTTCAATAAACATATTAACTCCATGGTCACACAAGCATGTACTAAAGGAGAAACACCCACACACATCATGCTTGCTGCACTAGTAGGAACTGTACTGTTAGTGATTTTCAATTGCTCTTGCATGAGACTTGTAATTTCAGAGAGAAATACAAATATAACTAATGCACCATAACAGTTGGCAATGACAGTTGAGATTTCCCAGTGATGTTGTCT
>NC_056738.1:56686506-56824270 GCF_019279795.1 Protopterus annectens
ATGCTTAGGCTTGGGTGGTTGAGCATTCACATGCTTCCTCTCTGACTAGTGTAGACATAGGTGTCAGTCCAGGGGCATATTTAAAGTTCCCCATCCACTGATAAAGGTTGCATTTGAATAGGTGCAGGAAAGAACTCTGCTTCTTATGGATGTGAAGCCTGTTCCAAAACAGGGAGTGCCAGATATAGTGGTCCAAGAAAAGAAGACAAGAGTAGCATTGATCATTGAAATTGCCATACCCAGTGACTACAGTGTCTTGCGTACAGAGAGACACAAAGTCATAAAATATCAGGATCTGAATGCAGAAATGACAGCAATGGGGAAGCAAGATACACAGACAGTTCCAATAGTAGTAGGAACAACTGGTCTTATAAAAAATAATCTGTCCCTACAGCATTTCCTATTTATGTTGCAGGAGCCTTTAGCTCCCTGGATATGGTGTTTCTGATGCTAGTAGTTTTACACATATGTGTGTGACAGGTCTATTAGGACTGGATCAGAGGATGCTTTGTAGGCCAGGCTTTCATACACAGACTGCCAGTCTCCCCAAAAAACAGATGACCACTTCAGGAAATACTGTATGATGTGAGATATTGAAGAAAGAAAATCAATAATGGCCACATTAATGCATTTCAGCTTTCTGCATTTATAACTGTTCCAAATAAATATTCTCACAAAAGTCACTGCATTAATAATTAAAAAGAAAAAATGAATAGATCATAGTTGTGGGCAATATATCCTGTTTTTACCACTGCCCACAGAATATATCCGGGGTTCTGACAGAATGTAAAGCTCTACACATTGTCAGGACAGTATTTAAAACTATAACTATACGGGGAAACTTATTTTAATGTTACAATATTTCAATGCTTGATTTAGATACCCATATGTTTACTCATTTTCCGACACTGAAAAAGAAGTTATCTACTCACCACAATGTTCCATCTGTGTCATCCATTTTCATTCTTCCTCAGCAGATGGATCTGACTTGGCCATTACTATAGCTAGTGCTAACCAAAAACTCTTGAATTTGTCCCCTTTTCATAATGCACCAGCCCTGAGCACTTCAGATATTCTTTCTGAATTTATTAGAAAGAAAAATAATTATTATGAAGAAGAAGAAGCTATAACTGGAGCTCAATAGATAAAGAACAATGATGTCCAGCTTGGGACTCATTTGAATAGAATTCCGTGAACATTAGGAACAGGGGTTGGTGTAAGGGAAGGTAAGGTAGAATGAAAATGGATAACACAGATGAAACATTATGGTGAGTACATAACTTCTTTATCTGATGTTGTCAATTTTCATTTTATCCCCAACAGATGGGACAGATTCCCCACCTACCTAAATCCCTTGGTGGACTCTAAGGAAGGATATTCCTGGGCACCATTGAACCAAAAGAAGCTCTACCCCTGGAGACAAAGTCCAGTTTGTAATGAGTGATAAAGGTCTGAGGTTTTGTCCAAGTTGCTGCTGCACATGTATCATCCATGGAAGTTCTGGAAAGAAAGATTGAAGAAGTTGCCATGGCTTTAGTTGAATGAGCTTGAACAGGTCTTGTTAGATTAAGGCCTAATTTATCATAAACAAAGGAGATATAATAACTCAGCCATCTGGCTAATGTTAGTTTTGCAACTGGTTTACCCAATTTCATTTCCACAAAGGAAACAAATAATTGGTCTGTTTTTTTTCTGATTTATTTAGTCCTATGGAAATAAAAATGTAATTGTCTGTGAACATCCAATAAAAGCAGCATGTATTTGCTCTTATTTGCAAAATTTGGAAAGAATACTGGCAGATTAATGGATTGATTGATATTAGATTCTGACACCACGTAGGGAAGGAATGAAGCATTTGTTCGAAATGTCACTCTGTCCCTGTGAAAGACCAAGTAGAGAAGTTTTGAAGGCAAAGCTCAGATCTCTGAGATTCATGTGGCAGAGGCAATTGCTACCCGAAAAACAATATTCTAAGTAAGATACTTAAGGTCGCATTTATTTACTGGTTCAAATAGAGAATGTAGGAGAGCCTGCAGTACCAAATTGAGCTCCCACTGGGAAGTAGGATTTTTAAACAGGGTCTCAAAAGAGGAGTGCCTCACAAGAAAGTTCTGTAAAACTTATGAGAGGCTATTGAAGAACCTTCAAATCCAATGTGAAAATTTGATATTCCTGCAAGCTGAACTTTAATGATTGAGTTGCTAGTTCTTCCTTGAAAGAGTAAGGCTAAAACCTTGAGTATATTATGAATCAAAGCTGAAAAGTGGTCAACCTGGTTTCGTTGCGTCCAGTAAACGAACCTCTTCCATTTACTTCCATAGAGTTTTAATGTAGAAGGTTTATGGGAAAATAAAAGTGTATGTCGGACAGGTGAAGACAGCATTGGTTGATTGGTCACTAAGAGAATTGGAAAAACCAGGCCATCAGCTTGAGGATTGACAGGTCTGGATGGATCGTGCCCCTTGGGTGAGACAGGAGGTCTGGAATCAGATCTAGAACCCAAGGTGGATGGTGTAAGTGAGACCAAAGGAAGGGAAACCAAACTTGCCAAGGCCAGTAAGGTATAATGAAGATGACTTTGTTCTTCAACCTGGCTACTTTCTGCAGAAATTTTAGAATTAATGGAATTGGTGAGCAGGCATAAAGTAGACCAGGGGGCCAGTCATGAAGTACAGCATCCCTCAGTGACTCCCCTGATGGGGGATAAGGGAAAAGTAGCTGTTGCATTTGTTGTACAGGGGAGAAGTGAAAATATCACAGCAAAGCTGGGCCCATTGATGAAAAATCATTCTTGTCACTTATTTTTTAATTTCTCCAAGACTTTTGGGTTTCTAATACCATGACAGGAATGGACCCCATTCCTAAGTCAAAGTATGATTAAAGTTCAGGAAATTAGTATTCTTTCAATCTTTGATGTCAGCTAGTAGTGTTCTTCGCAGCACCTGCAGTGTGCCCAGTAATGACTCCTTCTACAGTTCATACGGAGTTACATGGATTGGTAACATGTTTAAGTATGATTGTAGATTCTTTTTTATAAGACCAGTTGTTCCTACTACTATTGGAACTGTCTGTGTATCTTGCTTCCCCATTGCTGTTGTTTCTGCATTCAGATCCTGATATTTTATGACTTTGTGTCTCTCTGTACGCAAGACACTGTAGTCACTGGGTATGGCAATTTCAGTGATCAATGCTACTCTTGTCTTCTTTTCTTGGACCACTATATCTGGTTTTCAAGCATCTATCTTTTGAACTGTTGGTAATGGATGATCCCATGTGATGTAGACTTTTTCATTTTCTATGATGCTCTGTGGTTCATGTTTCCAGTGTTTTTCAGCCACTTCAATGCCATAATGTTTGCACAATGCCAGTGCAACAGTCTTGCCACATTATTATGCCTTTCAGTATGCAGCCCTTCTGCCGTTATTATGTTGCAACCAGCAATGAGGTGTGCAACTGTTTCCAATTCGGGTTTACAAAAACCTACATTTGTCTGTTTCTCCCACATGTTCAATGGACTTTATAATGGACTTTATAAACCAACGTGTATGCAGCCCACTATCTTGGGCCACCAATATTAACCTTTCAACTCTTGGTTTGAAATCGCCTCTCCTTAACCATTCCTGTGTTCGTTCATGATCAACATGAGGTTCTTCCAGAAGTTTTCTATATTTGCAACTATATTTATGCTTTTTCAAGCTTTCTTGCTTTCTCATCTGATCCTTCACCTTATATTCTTTTTTTTTTTTTGGCACATTCAGTTGCTGCCTGATTTTTATCTACTTCTGGTATGATTTCCATTCCTGCTTGACACCGATAAGCTTCTGCTAGAGTAAGCAGAGAAGTCAGCTTAGATTTATTCTCCTCATGTTTCAAAACTTTCATTACATTTAGGTCTTGTGAGGTCAGCAGATATGTATGGAGTCCCACGATTGCAAATCTATACATATAATCAATTTCAAGGAGGCCCATTCCTCCTTCGGAAGGCGGAATATATAATCTTGGTATGCCCTGATTTTTAGAAATCATTTGGTGAGCAAGAAGCATCCTTCTTGGTTTCCTATCTTATCTATCCAACATGTTTTGTGGCCAGTCAATCACTCCAAAACTGTAAGTTAGGACAGGAAGAGCAAATTGGTTTATAGCTTGGATTTTGTTCCTAGATGTCAGTGCTGTTTTCCGGATTAATTTAAGTCTTTTGAAGTATTCCTTACTAAGTTTTATTCCATTTGTTCATGTTTTATTGTTGGTCCTTCATCAATTCCCAAATATTTATACACTCCTTCTTGCTCAAGTTCTTTTATATCACATTCTTGTCCCAAACTGATGTTTTTCTGGCATTGCAGTTTTCCTGCTTTAAAGGTTGCTTTTGCACATTTATTAAGACCAAATTACATTCTTATATCATCTGAAAAAGTCTGACAACTTGCAGTTCTGCTTTCAGTTCCTCATCTGATGAGATACACAGTTTTAAATCATCGATAGAGAGAAGGTAAGAATGCTTTACACTTTGCTGTTTTCTAGGAGCCAGATTATAGCCATGGCCTAAGCTGTTGAGTAAACAGCTTAATGGATTAATGGCAAGGCAGAAGAGTAACGGTGACAGAGAGTCACCCTGGAATATCCCCCTTTTAATTTTTATCCCTGGGATAACAATTTGTCCTTTATCATGGCTTAATTGCAAAGTGGTCTGCCACTGTTTCATGGTCACTGTAATGTAGTCAATCAGTGCGGGGTGTATCCTATACATTTTTAAGCACTTTTTTATCCATGAATGAGGGATGCTATCAAATGCATTTTGTAGTCAATCCATGCCATACTTCAATTCTTCCCCTTTTTACAGTTCTCCACTATGACTTTATTTAACAACAAATTATCCTTTGTTCCATATGACTTTCTTTTATTGCCCTTTCGTTCTACTGCCATAATTTAATTTTCTTCTAAATTGCTATAACTCTGTCAACATACATTCCCATGTATAGTTTATATGTCATTGGAGGGAAAGTTATTTTTAGGGTAGCTTGCAGGTTCATTCTTAAGTAGGAGCATTGTTTTTCCTGTTGTTAGCCAGATTGGTGTCTCTTCTTGGTGTGCATATAAATAGTTCTTACTCATGGCTAAATCTTCAAGAAAAGATGTTAATACTTTTAACCAGAAGTTAGGTACTGCATCTAGGCCTGGGGTTTTCCGATTAGAGGCTTTTCTTAACTTTGTTTCAATCTCTCTAGGTGCTACTTCATCCCATTTCATATCCTGTACCTTTAAAATTTGTATTCTTTCTTTTACTACTTCTATCCATTTAGCATCTTTGTTATGCTCCACAGGATCTTCGTAGATACTTCTCCAAAATGTATCTATTTCTTCTTTTTTTGGCGGTCTTTCAATTCCTTTTATCTTATTTCCAAGTTCTCTATAAAACCTTTTTGGGTCCTCAATAAAATGCTTATTTTGCACTTTTTCTTTATATTTATCTTTGTATTTTGCACTTTTTCTTTATATTTATCTTCGTATCTTCTAAGTTTTTCCACTTGTGCTGAAAGTTTTAGTTTGTGATTTGCGATAGTGCATGCTAGATCCCAGTCTGTTTTAATATTGCACATTCCTTTTATCACATCTATCTTTCTTAGTATTTTTGTTGATCTGTTCCCTCTTCTATAGTCCTCTAACAGTGACACTTTTTGTCTTAACTGCTTTATAATTTTCTCTATTCGATATTTCCATGATGATATTCGATTTATCCACTTCCTTTCCCTCACTACCCTGTGTTCTTAGGTTCATAGGTTCATAGGTAGGTACTAGGCTATCTGCCCAAAGGCATTTATAAGCCTATCCAGAATGTGTTGGCTTTCGCCACCTCCTAAGATTAGTTCCCTGTGCCTCTGTCCAGCAGAGCTACTGAAGTGATCCCTGGGGTAAACTTTCTGTTTCCCATCCACTCATCAAGGTTTCTCTGCCTAATGTAGATTGGAATCTTGTTCCAAAGCATGGGAAGTCTCTGGGACAGGAATCTATCCCTCCAGCACATCCTATTTATTGTTGTGGTGAGGTTTAGATCCCTAAAGCGTGTGGTTCGAAGGGATATGGTTTTCTTTAGGTGGAGCATGTCCATCAATTCTGGGTTGGACATGGCCTTGTATGTCAGGCAGAGATCACCTCTGAGTAGGCGGTATGCAACTGAGTACAGCTGGAGTTTCTTCAGTCGAGCTGCATAGGGCATCTGTTTGAGGTCAGTGATCCTCTTGGTGAGGTAGTTCTGTGGTCTTTCCAACTATTGCAGGTGTCTTGTAAGGGGCATCCCAAATGGGGTGTTGTACTCTATGACGGGTCTGATGAGTGATGAGTAGAGGGGCACAATGACCTCTTTTGATGTGGATGCGAATCCTTTTGTGATTAGGTGGGCCACATGGAAGGATTTTCTAACCACTTTGGCAATGTGATTATCAAAGGAGAGATTAATATCTACTTGGGTCCCCAGATCCCTTATTACATCTTACATATTTAGGGGACTACCCCCTATGTGGTAGTTTGTGGTACTTTGTTTTTTCCAAAGGGGATGACTATGCACTTTTTGGCATTTAGCTTGAGGCCATGATTTTGACACCAGGTATCCGTCTCAGTGAGACCCTTTTGGAGGATGTCTGTGTCAGCTGAAGAGTCAATTATAGCCCTAGTTTGCAGTCGTCTGCAAACTTGGTCAGCCATAGTCCTCCTGTGCTTGCCTGTACCTCTGAGAAGTATATGCCGAACAGGAGGGGTCCCAGGACTGACCCCTGAGGAACACCACTTGTAACCAGTTTAGAGTCGGACCTAGCTCCGGCAACTATTACCATGTGGGTTCTATCCGTGAGCCAGTTGGCAACCCATCTTGTAATGTAGGGGTTTATGTTCAGGCTGGTGAGCTTGTCTATAATACCAGAATGGGGAATGGTGTCAAAGGCCTTTGCGAGGTCTAGGTAGGCTGAGTGTACCACCTTTCCCTCATCTGTAGCCTCGGTAACTGTCTCAAAGAAGTCCACCAGGTTTAGCAGGCATGATCTGCCCTTAATAAAGCCGAACTGGGTAGGGTCCAATGTTTGAAGGTTCCCAATGTCTCTGTTAATGAGTTCCATGATGATGCGCTCCATAGCCTTGCAGATCAAGCTAGTCAGGCTTATAGGGCAATAGTTCCCGGGGTCTGTTGTGGCTCCATCTTTGTGAAGTGGAATAACTGTTGCTGTGCACCACTCTATGGGTACGTAGCCTGTGGAAAGGCTGAGTTTGAACAGTGTGTATAGGTGAGGGGTTAGTTCATCTTTCAGCTCGTGTAGGATGCAGCCTGGGACACTGTCTGGTCCCATTGATTCTGTGTTTTTGGCTTTGGAGAGGGCTGTTTTAACCTGAGTGTCTGTGATTTCAGGGGCTCTACATTTTTCTGGTATGGTTATGGGCCCTTTTGGGGGTGAGAGGGGGGTGAAGTTTGCTCTGAACCTGTCTGCCAGGATGTTGGCGATATCGGTTGTTTCAGTGTATTTTGTGCAATTCTGCACTAACTCCGAGCAGATCTGAGCATTGCCACTTAGATTCTTGACAGAGCTAAAGAATGCCGTGTGGTTATCTTTGGAGTCCTTGGCAAGTTTTCTTTCAAAGCTCACCTTGGATGATTTTATGAGGGATCGTAGTTTCTTACTGATACTGATCAGGGATGTCTTCCCTTCTTGGGATTTTACTCTTTTCTGTACTAGTTTCCTCCTTCTATTGTATAGTTTGTTTATGGCAGGGGTCCACCAGACTGGTTTCCTTTTCTTGCAGGAGTGAGTCTTTATTTTGCTTGGGATAGCACGATCCATGCATTCTTGTAGGTGCCCGTAGAATGCATTAGTAAAGGATTTTGCAGCTTGGGCAGCGTTATCCTTTAGCATGGGGGCTTTGAAACTTTCCACCTCAGTCTTAAGTAATGTGAAGTTTGTTTTTGAAAAGTTTTTCACGGTGTGGTAGAACTTTATCAGTTATTAATTTAGCTGCACGGTAATATATCCTGTTTACTTCTATTATATCACATGGATCTCTAAGAACAGTCCTAATTACTGTGTTCATTTGTTTTATCAAACTTCTGACTTTTTGTGTTTTATTAACCTTCTGCAGTCTATTTCTTTCATTGATCTTGATATATCTGTCCATGTCTATAAAATCAAGCAATTCTTCTCTTAGCTCATTTTCTTCCAACCTGAGGGCACATCCCTTGTTTTCCAATTCCTGCGGGCATTCTATAGAAGGTTCTATAGCATCTTCTTGTGACACAGTCTCATCAATTTCATCCTGTGCCATCCGTTGCTGTATCATATGAGAACTCACTGGCCTATCACTCCTCAGCATTGACTGCATCACAGTTTCCTGTTCCTTCCCTTGCTGTCTAGCTTCAAGTGAACGTTTATATTGGTTTCCTGTGGAAGGCTTCAGATTATCTTCACATAGCACCAATTGCTTTCTGTTCCACTGGTTTCCCCTTAATTTGAATATCCATTACTTTATCCTGTTGTGGTGCTTTCTGAATTAGATTTTCTGCACTAAATCACTCACTTTGCAGGTGCTTCATAACCTCAGTTTCTATTTCTTTAACTTTTCCATTACTAATCACATTTTCTACTTTTCCTCTTAGTCCTCTTATTTTTTTGTATTGTTAAGTTTTCCATGTCTGGATTCCTTTGTCTGTATTTCTCTTCAAATATCTTTGGCAATGTTCTTTTTGTATTGGTTAGTTTTGCTTTCTCCTTTGCACCATATTACATTTCTTTTTCTTTCCCGTGTCCATATTTCTTCTTCAGATGTTTCTTGGTCTTCTGCTTTGGGGACTCACTCCATCCTGCTGTGATGTAACTTGTGTTAGACCTTCTACATCAAATCATTCACTTCACAGGCACTCCACAACTTCAACTTCTATTTTTTTTTAACTTCTACTTTACTGATCTTCTTTTCTATGTTCATTCTTTGAGAGACCACTCATGAGGTAGAAGAAAGCACCTGCTCAGTTTGTCTGCTGTCACACTGGTTTTCCCCAGGATGTGCATCGCTATGTTAAAGCGGTTGGATGAGATCATCCATTGCCACACTCTGAGTGCTTCTCAGCACAAGGCATATGATCTGGTCCCTTCTTGTTTTCTGATGTACCAAACTACTGACATATTGTCCATTTGAATTGCAATCATCTCTAGAGGGAGAGCATCCTGAAAGGCCTGCAGTGCTAAGAACACTGTTCTCATGTGTAGGACATTGATATGCAAGTCGGCCTCTTTGGGGGTCCTGGTGCCTTGGACTGTCTTTCCCAAAAAAGACACCTCACCCCATATGGGAAGCATCTGTAATCACAATGGCCTTGGGCTGAGGGGGAATGATCCTGATAGAATGTGATCTGACTGAATCCACCACCTGAAATCTTTTTTGCATGTCTGAGTGATTTGTATCTGGTTGGACATGGGTTGTCAAATTATCGACCACTGTGTCGCTAGCATCCATTGGAGAATTTGCATGTGAAATCTGGCTAAAGGTACTAATGGTATCCCTGGCAACATTGATCTTAATTCTTGAGAAAACAAACACACTGAGATTTTGGTACTGCAGGTTATTTTTTTGACTTGTGATCTGATAGTCTGTACTGTTGAAAGCGGTAGACATGCTATCATTGAGTTTGTGTTGAAAATTGCTCCTATGAATTCCAAATTTTGAGTTGGTTGAAGAAGAGGCTTTTTGTAGTTTATGGTTAGTCTGCGATGAGAACAAGTCTGAAGAACCTGATCTCTTGCACCTATCAACTGATACCTTGTCAGGGCAGTGATGAGCCATTCATCTAAATATGGAAACATTCAGAATCCTTGCAGTCTCAAGTGAGCCACAACTACTGCTCCTCATTTGGCAAACACCCTGGGGGATGTGATGAGACCAAAGGGCAGAGATGGTGATAGTGACTGGCTCCCAGCCAGAAGCATAAATACCTTCTGGAACATCTGTTCATCTTTATGTGATAGTATGTGTCCTGAAGATCTGTTCAGCACATCCAATTGTCCTTGCCCAGGAAGGGTAAAATGGACTGAACCATGACCATCTGAAACTTGACATGGTGAGCTGATTTGTGAGATCCAAGATTATTCTCAAGTCCCCTGTTTTCTCTGGCACTAAAAATAATCCTGAGTAAGTTCTGGATTCTCTCTGGTCTGGTGGGACCTCTCAGATGACTTTTTTTCTTGGTGGGACCTCTCGGATGACTTTTTTTCTGTCAGCTTTTGAATTTGAATTGCTGCTTCTTCCCTATGACTGGGTGGAACATCAGAGATTTTTTTCTGGGATGGTGGTGGGAGGGAAAAGGGATTATAAAACTTCTGGATATAATCCTCTGCAGCCAGGAATCATTTGTTATGTGTAGCCAGGCCCTCTGGTGCAGAGATAGTCAACCCCCAGTTGCCTCCAGGGATGGACAATTGGGCCTCCTTTTAGAGTGCTGGTAGGGTCTTTCAGTGAAAGAATCTCTAGAACCCTAATGTGGGAGCCTCCTCTGCCACAGATGTGGTGTCAACCATTAGAGTTTTCCTCACTAGCCCTAGGGGAACTGTCTCCACGTGTGCCCTGGCAAGGAACCTGGGATTTCTTGAACCACAGTTTCCTACCACCTTGTTGATTCATAGAAAAGGATCTTTGAGGCAGACAAATGTACACCCACTGTGGAGAGGGTCTTTCAATCCTTCTCACACCTGGATAATGTGCCTTTCACTGTGGGGCTAAACAAGTACATGCTGTCAAAAGGAGCATTGATGAAAGAAGATGAATATTTGAAGGTCTCCACAAAATCACGTAGGTGTATCCAGGCATGCCTCCTGATGGAAATGCCTGAACCCACTGACCTTGAGGTGGCTTAGGCTGCATGCAAAATTAGTCTCATGGAGGAGTTACAAATGGGCTGAAAGGTAGCTAACTAAGAGGTCACAGAAGACTCAACATCTGCAGGTAAGGTCCCTGAAAGGGTATTTGAAAGCTCCTTGAGCCAATCTCTTTGAAATCTAGTAAAGTGTGCCAAATAATTTAGTGATCTAAAGCCAAAGGTCACTGAAGCATATACACCCTTCCCAAACCTGTTAGGAGGATGAACAGTAGAACTCTTTTTGACAAGTTCCTTCTTGGTGACTGCTGCCACCACCATGGCATCAATGGGCACCTCTTTAGCACAGAACTCTTTCCCTGAAGGTGGTGCAAGAATCTTATCTGATCTCCTAGGTATGGATTCAACAGAGTCAGGGTACTTCCACTCCCACTGAGAGACCAACTCAATGAGCTCATTGGCAGTCAAGTAACCCAAGAGGTAGATGAGCCAGTACTGAAAGCCTCCAGTAATACCGACTCCTCGGATGAGGGGTTGCTGGGTATCCAACCACCTCTCTGTTTTAGGATCTCAAGGATGCCTCCAAATAAACATCTTCTGGAGGTGATCATGGGGACTGTTCACCTTCATTGAAGTCCAGATCCTCTGTAACTAACTTTGAGAGTTCAAGTGCTTCCTCTCAAACATTTTCTTCCTCAGGACCTCCTCAGTGGTATGTTCTGGGGAGGTATTGGAAGATATTGTAATACCATGTTGGGAGGTCTGGAGGTCTCGGCCTGGCTGTCCCTATGGCAAAGAATGGGTAGGCTCTATGTACAGAGACACATGAGGAAAAATGAGTATGGAGAATGACCATCCGAGACAGAGGATCCTGGCTCTGAGAAGACAAGCTTCTGGACCTCTGTTCCCCCTGCCATGAAAGCTGTATCCCTGAGGAGGAAGCCAAAGCCAAGTTGTCCTTTGCCAAGGCTCCAAGGGGCAGAGACAGCTCCGACAACTTTGGAGTTGACACAGTCACCTCAGATACAACAGGAAAGCTTTGGATCCAGGAGTCTTTCAGATCCAAAGAATACTGGATCACAGCACTCAGAGTAAGCTTCAGATCTGAAGATTGGGTTATCTTCAGATCCAAGCCAGACAGATCTGAAAGGCTCAGATCCAGGGACTCTGAAACAATGGAAGTAGTCACTGGAGGAACTTGAGGTAGGGCTGTAGTGGATGGACATGTCTCCTGACCTGAAGAGATAGGAGGAAGAAAAACACCCATGTGCATCTGCACCAAGATTATCTTCCTTACCATTCTTTCCACATCCTTTTGTCAGACTTCTGCAAGAATAAGTCGATGCCTGGGAAGGAGACTAGGATTGTCCTAGTAGAGTAGATGGCAACCTTGAAGGGACCAGATCCAACAACAGGGAATATCTGGTCCTGGAAAAATGAGATGGAGTAGAGACCATCAGATCCACTTGCTTTTTAAGTCAGCTTTGAGCTAGTCGGATCCAAAGCCCTTTTTGTTCTCAGATCTGAAGGAGAAGCACTGTGCGATCTCTTAGAATCCAACTTGGGCTTCTTGGATATTGGTTCCAACATGGAGGAAGTAGAGGTTAAAGGCCTCAGAGATGAAGAATGAGGTTGCCTGGATTTATGTATGGGGGATGAGCCCCAAATTAAGCTTCTCTGAAAGAGGAAGACAAAAGACCTCTTAAAATAAGCTTGTTCTTCCTCTCAACAAGTGCTCAAGGAATATAATTATGGCATATTGAGCAATCGTCTTGAAGATGCTGAAGTCCAAGACAATACACACACGTAATATGTGGGTATCAGAAATCGACAGCTTGTGCCCACACTTAACACACTTCTTGAAGTCAGAAGGCCATTTTTCCACAATTATTGAAGTATAACAGGAGAAATCTAACTGTAAGAAAAAAGGTTAAACTCAAAAACTTTATATATATATATATATATATATATATATATATATATATATATATATATATATATATATATATATGGGTTTACTACTAAATATTGAAATTCCACAATCCTGAGTCTCTGAAAACAGATGACCAGAATCTAGAGATTATGGAATCTCGAACCAAAAAAAAAGTAAAACACAAAACCAACCGTACTAACATTGCACCCCCTGCAACTTAAATATACCAACTCCGAGATTGCACTACAGTGTAGTGAATTGCAAAGTTCCTGTTCCGCACTATACGGCAATCTCCATTCACTGTTTTCGAGATTCCACAATCTCGAGATTCTGGATGTTGGTATTCAAAGTCTCATATACATAGCTGTATTTATATATATATATATATATATATATATATATATATATATATATATATATATATATATATATATATATATATATATAGGTGTAATTCTAAATCATGAAGACCACATTACCGAAGACGAAAATCCTGAGATGAAAATTATAAAGTCTCAGAAACCCGAATGTCGGCATTTTACCCAAGGTAAGTAAACAGTTGGCCACTGCTAAATGGAACCCACATTGAGGCCAACATGCCCTTTTCACCACTGTAGTGCAATTATGGAGTTGGTATATTAATTTGAGAGGGGCACAGGCTCCTACATTGGGGGGTGTGGAGGGCTTAGTCCATCACCTTGCTGGATGTTACTTACCTCGGCGTGCTTTCCATTTCGCAGTTTGCAGTGGACAAGTGTGTACTTACAATGGTAAAACTCCAATGCTCAGGTTTTTGTGGTTTCATGATAGTGGTTTCGGGATTTACTTGTTCAGTAATGTGGTCTTCGTGATTTAGAAGTAGACTCATATATATATATATATATATATATATATATATATATATATATATATATATATATATATATATATATATAAGAAAAATCACAGCTACAGCGATATAAATGAAGAATACCAGTGATGATAATAAAGATTACACTGAGTGTAGAAAAGAGAAGAAAAATTTCAAGAAAAGCTAGAACAGAGGGAAAGGGAATGGGAAAATATCAACAACGGTAAAAAGAATTACGAGAGGTGTATGAGGGAAGGGTTTAGCAAAACTTAATAACGACTAAAAAAGATAAAGTTTAACCAAGATTTAAAGAGATCCTAATGATATTTTAAGATAAATAACAAGTTACTTAGTTTAGAGAAGCCCGAGAGCTTGGTCAACTTCTTTCACATAAAGCAGCCAAATGAGATCTGAGGTGCTCAGGGCTGGTGCATTATGGGAAAAGGACAAGCTCTATGGTTTTTGGTTACCACAAGCTATAGTAATGGCTGAGTCAGATCCGATGGTCAGATCTGAACCCAACTATTGAGGATAGAATGAAAATTGACAACATCAGATCAAATGTTTGTATTGTTTAGCAGTTGAAAGGAAGTTTAATTGTGAAGTTAATGAATCACTGTATATTTTTACTTTTTTTTCTATATTGAAATTTGAATAAAAATATCTAATTGATATATATATATATATATATATATATATATATATATATATATATATATATATATATATATATATATATACATACATGATGTGTTGCTGTGGTAGAGAGCCAAAAGTGAGAACTAATGTGAATGAATAGCTTTGACAAGTCATTTCTGGATTTGAATTCCTATCCTTTTTAATGGAAAGCTGTGGCAGTAACTGTTTTACTAGTATAATTAGTCTACAAGTGATGTAACTATAATTATTCTAGATATCCCACTGTGAGATTTTATTTTAAAAGCTCTTTTATATCAGCTTTAACATATCTCTGTATTAGCATATTTTTCATTGTTTCTTTCCCATGCCCTGTCATTTTTGTCTTTCCCTTTTTGTGCTGAGATAACTCAGGACTTATCATTATTGGTTTAAGTTAATTTTAGTCAGTAGCAGCAGTTATTTAATTGTAAACCATTAAAGACTCAACAACACAAATATTCAGCTTGGTTAACATTGTTGCCTGTTTTTACGCATAACAATCCATAATAACAGCATTGTAACATCAGTGACTCAACAAGTAGAGGGTTTGCCTTTGGGGCTTGAAGATCAGAAAGCTGTGAGTTCTATTCTCACTCTGATGGTTGAATTAATTTTCAAATTGATGACACAGCAGTGTGGAATTAGGGGAGTGATGCACTCCTGAGTATGTTGTCCTTTGAATGACACATTAAATCATGGTCCCATTGTTTTGAGTTGGTGGTGGCTCTGGCGGATGTAACAGATTCCATGATATCTATCAAAAAGAGAAGGGGAGGTTTTCCCACACCCAATTCAATTTTCCCATAGTAGTATAAATACTACTTCAGGTCTCCCTGAAAAGAGGCCACTAGTCTAGTAGGACTAACCCAATTAGAAAAGGATAGCTAAATAACTAACTATCAATGACATCTTGGCTCTTACAGTATCCTATGGTCAAAGGATGACAGTAAGATACGTTAAAGCTGCATCTACTAGGTACTTAAAGTGGACACTTGTAAATGTCTTAAACTGGATGGTGGGGATGAATGGATGTGAATTACCTGACTGATAGGATGCAGAAATGCTGGCTGCACTTGGTTCATAGGTTCATATGTTGGTACTAGGCTATCGGCCCTAGGGTCTATACAAGCCTAGCCATAAGAATTCCCTGGTTATTTCTTCCCACAGTATTTACTTCCCTGGACCCCTGTCTAGCAGGGTGACTGACGTGATCCTCGGGGTCAATTTCCCATCTCCCATCCAATCATCAAGGTTCCTTTTGAAGAGGGCCAAAGAGGCGCACTGCTTGACATGTATGGGCAGTCAATTCCAGAGTCTGGGGAGTCTCTGGGTCAGAAACCTATCTCTCCAGCATGTTTTCTTCATTGTGATGACAAGGTTTAGATCCCCGGAGCATGTGTCTCTGAGGGATTGGGATTTCTTTAAGTGTAGCATGCCCAACAGGTTTGGATATGACATGGCCTTGTATGTTAAGCAGAGATCGCCTCTGAGTAGACAATATGCAACAGAGTATAGGTGGAGTTTTTTTAGATGGTCAGCATAGGGCATCTGCTTTAGGCCTGTTATTCTTTTAGTGAGGTATTTCTGTGGCATTTCCAGTTGTTGCAGATATCTTGAGAGGTACATACCAAACAGGGCACTGTATTCTATAATGGGTCTAATGAGGGATGAGTTCAGTGGGACAATGACCTCCTTTTTTTCTGGATGAAAAGCCCTTAGTGATGAGGTGTGCCACATAGAAGGATTTCCTAACTGTTGTGGCGATGTGGTTATCAAAGTTGAGACCACTGTCCACCCGTGTCCCTAAGTCTCTTATCACACTTTCGGTGTTTAGTGTATTGCCACCTATGTGGTAATTCATGGGTACATGTTTTTCCCAAAGGGGATAACTATACATTTCTTAGCATTGAGCTTGAGCCCATGGCTCTGGCACCAAGCATCTGTTTCTGTAAGGCCCTTTTGTAGAATATCCACATCATTTGGGGATTCAATAATGGCTCCCAGTTTTCAGTCATCTGCGAACTTTGTTAGCCAAAGTCCCTTAGTGTTGGCCTGTACTTCAGAGAAGTAGATGCCAAACAAGAGTGGTCCCAGGACTGAACCCTGAGTACTCCACTTGTCACTTGTCTGGAGCTGAATTTGGAGTCAGCTACTTTTACAGTGTGGGTTCTGTCAGTAAGCCAGTTGGCAACTCATTAAGTGACATAGAGATTAATGACCAGCTTAGTAAGTTTATCTATGATTCCAGAGTGAGGGATGGTGTTGAAGGCCTTGGTGAGGTCCAGATAGGCTGTGTGGACCACCTTACCCTTGTCCATGGCTCTGGAGACTGATTCAATGAAGTCAGTCAGGTTCAGGTGACAAGATTGGCCCTTCACAAACCCAAACTGCATGGGGTCCAGTGTTTGAAGGTTGCCAATGTCTTTGTTTATAAGTTCCATGATAATCCTTTCCATGGCCTTGCAGATCAGGCTCATCAGACTGATGGGGTGGTAGTTCCTGGGATCCAAGGTGGACCCCCCCCCCTTGTGGGGTGGGATAACTGTAGCTGTGCACCACTCAGTGAGCACAAAGCCTGAGGTCAGGCTATGATTAAACATGACACGTAGGTGAGGTGCCAGTTATTTTTTAGTTCATGTAATACACAGCCTGGGATCTCATCTGGTCCCATGGGTGCTGTATTATTAGCTTTGGAGAGTGTGTTTTTTTTACCTGTGTGGCTGTTATTACCAGAATTTGGCAATCTTTCAGTATTGAGATGGGCCCTTTAAGGGGTGAAAGGGGAGGTGAAGTTTGTACTGAATCGATCTGCCAGGATATTGGCAATATCCTTGGGATCAGTATATTTAATGCCATTCTGTTGTAGCTCAGAGCAGATTTGTGTTCTTTGGGCGCCAGGTTGTTTTTTCTTGGAGCCATCACAGAGTTTCTTCATAGTGGCATGTCTGACTGCTGAAGGGACTGGGCAAGTAGCTCTGGCTTTGCTCACAGTCTTCTTTGAGTCTGAGGGAGGAGTTTATCAGTGTAAAGATTCAGAGGGAGTTATGGAGTTGACTGAATTAGTAAGAAGCAATGTATAGGTTCATAGGTTCAAAGGATGATACTAGGCTATTGGCCTAGAGGCCCTTATAAGCCTAGCCAAGAATTTCGACTATGTTCCCTCAAAGTCAGCACCTGTTTCCCCTGTCCAGCAGAGACACAGGTGGGATCCCACAGGTATATTTTCTGTTTCCCATCCAGTCATCCAGGTTCCTCTTAAAGAGGGCTAGAGAGGTACTCTGCTTGACATGGTGAGGGAGTTTATTCCATGCACGGGGGAATCTTTGGGACACTAATCTGTCCTGCCAACAAGTTCTATTAATGTCACAGACCAGGTTAAGGCCTTGAGCGTGGGTTGCATGAGTTGTGTTTGTCTTATGGATATGCAACAACTACATCAAGACTGGGTCTGAAATGGCCTTGTATGCCAGACACAGGTCACCTCTGAGCAGTCTTTATGAGACTGAGTAGAGGGACAGGGCTTTTAGTTTATCTGTATAAGATAGGTGTTTGAAGCCCTGAATTTTTCTGGTCAGTAACCTCTGTTGTCTCTCCAACTGCTGCATGTTCTTAGCAAGGTACATGCCAAAGCAGGGATTTTACTTGATAATGAGTCTGATAAGGGAGGAGTACAGGGATGTTATGACCTCCTTGCTCCTGGATTAAATACCCTTATCTATGAGGTGGGCCACATAGAAAGCTTTCTGTACAATGGAGGAAATGTGGTGGTCAAACATCAGAATGCTATCAACCTTGGTGCCCAAGTCCCTTACGACTGATTGCATGCTTAGTACATTGTTATTAATGTGATAATTAGTGTGGATGACATTTTGCCCAAAGGGGATAATGATACATTTCTTGGTATTCAGTTTGAGGCCATGCTTCTGGCACCAGTCATTAGTTTGGGTAAGGCCCTCTTGGAGGATGTTCCCATCACTAGGGGAATTTAAGACAGTGCACAGCTTGCAGTCATCTGCAAACATGGTCAGCCACAGACCGCTGGTTTTGGCTTGCAACTCAGAAAAGTATTTCCCAAATAGTAGAGGTCCCAAGACCAATCCTTGGGGTACACCGCTTGTTACCGGTCTACTACTAGAGATGGCTTCCCCTACTTTGACTGAGTGGGTTCTATCAGTGAGCCATTTAGCTACCCATCTAGTAACATATGGGTTGATGCCTAGCTGGGAGAGTTTATCTATTATGCCTGAGTGGGGAATAGTGTCAAAGGCTTTGGCTAAGTCAAGGTAGGTAGTGTGCACCATCTTCCCCTCATCCATGGCTTTGGTGACTGTTTCAAAGAAGTCAACCAAGTTTAACAGGCATGATCTCCCTTTGACAAAACCAAATTATGTGGGGTCAAGCGTTTGGAGGTTGCCAATGTCCTTGTTTATAAGGTCCATGATAATGCGTTCCATGGCCTTGCAGATCAGTCTAGTTAGTCAATTGCCTGAGTCAGTGGACACTCATCTTTATGTAGAAGGATGACAGTGGCTGTCCTCCATTCAGCTGGGATGAAGCTGTTGCTCAGGCTTTGGTTGAATATGGTGTGTAACAGAGTTGAGAGCTCATGCCTGAGTTCATGTAGGATACTGCCAGGGATTTTATCAGGTCCCATGGAGACTGTATTTTTTGCCTTTGAGATGGCATTAAGGACCTGCTCCCTGGTGATGAGGGGAGGGGGAAGGTGCTGGGGATGTCCTGGTTTACTGATGGGGGGGTGGGGAGGTGAAGTTTTCACTGAACCTGTCTGCCAGCAGGTTGGCTATATCTATGGCGTTCGTATATGTGGTGTTATTGACCACTAGTTCAGAGCAGATTTGGGTGTTGCCTTTGAGATTGTGGACATACGTGAAGAAGACCTTGTGATTGTCCTTGGTGGATGTGGCCAATTTGGACTCAAAGTTAGCCTTAGAGGATTTTACCAGTGACCTTATTTGCTTGTTCAGACAAAGGAGAGATTGCTTCCAAATTGGCACCTGCTCCTTCTTGGCCATGGACAGCAATTTTTTCCTTCTGTTATAGAGTTTGTTTATTGCTGCTGTCCACCAGACAGGTTTACTCTTCCTTGAGGAAGATGATTTGGTCCTGTCAGGTATTGCTGACTCCATACAGCTATGTAGGTTCTCATATATTTTTTGGTGTAGGCTTGGACATTAGTGCTAGTTTCAACTGAAGGGACAGTGGCTGTGAAGCTGCTTATACCTGCTCTGAGGAGATTGTAGTCAGCTTTGGAAAAGTTTTTTTCGTTTGACCCTGATGGGGGTGGGGGTCAGGGGATATGGAAACTTTAAAAGTGATTGCTTTATGGTCAGATCTTACCAAGGAGGATGACACTGTAGGAGTGCTACAGTGGCTACTTATGTTGGTTAGGACCAGGTCCAAGATATTTTCACCTCTTGTAGGGGTGTCAACCAGCTGATCCAATGCATTGGCATTGACAAAGTCAAGGAATCTCTGGGCATTCATGTTTGGGTTAGAATAGGTCTTCCACTCTATGGTTGGGTAGTTAAAGTCATCCAGGATCAGAGTAGAGGGATGAATCTTGATGAATTCAAGTAAGTCCAGATAGGTGGAGTGAGCATCTTGAGTTATGTATGGTTGGGTGTCTGTAGCTAGCTGTGATTTGAATAGGTGTTTTGTCAACAGTTAACTGCACTTGGAGTGTCTCTTGTGTGTTATACTGTTTAACCAACCTGGAGGTGTGCATGTCTTTGATAAATATTGAAACTCCACCTCCTTTGGCTTTGTAGCCCTCAGTTTGGGGTCTGAAAGTATGGTAGGATGAGTAACCTGGTAAGGTTGGGGTGCTCTCCACAGCTTTGAACCAGGTTTCAGTGACTGCTCAAATGTCACCATCCTCCAGGGCAAGGAATGCTGGCAATGAGTGCAGTTTCATGGTAAGACTCCTAAGCATTTAGCAGCATGATCTTTAACCTAACCTAGTATGGACAGAGGACTAACACAGATAAGATTCTTATGAAACAGTATTAACAGTTTAGGAGACAAGTGTAAGCTCCTGGTTCCAGTTGTTGGTTTGAGGCATGTATGGCTCATGCAGGAGACCAGTATGACTCAAAAGAAATGAGTCCTGGATTAGATATAGAGAGTTTCCTTTTCTCTAAGCAGGTATGGGAAGAGCTGCAAGCTGTGGAGTTACTTTGCTAATTAGTGAACATAGTGGCTGGCAGGATGGGATTGTTTTTAGGGATGTTGAAAGGAAGATTCTTTTGATCAAAAGTAATTGCATCAGGATAGTTTTGCTTGGTTCCTGTCACAACTCTGTCATTGCACCCCTGACTTCCTTACTAAGGTAGCTGTGGAGATCATGAAGCTGAGAATGCCATTTCATAACCCTTCCAGGAGACTGGAATGTAGTGATGGCTACAGAAAGAGAGGATAAGTGCTAGGCTGTCTAAGTACAGGAAAAACATATGAACTGGGGGAACTGTATTGGGTTCTTAGCTTGGAGGATCACTTGGGACTAAAGAATGGCAATAACAGACTATTCACATACCAAGCTTTACAGTATTTGGTACAAAGGGGTGCACACTACTTTCATGTGTTTGAACCTTTGATGTCTAGAGAAAGTGCAACTATGATTTATCCAGTATATTCAGAAGAACATGCCCCATCTTTCTGGATATAAGATTAATAGGAGAGTGGAACCAAAATTAATTTCAGAGGCTATCCACAAAGATTTCTAAAAAGTAGTTTGTAACCCACAAAAGAAAAGAGGTTGTTTGTAAATGAACATAAATCAGCACAATGGCAAAGAGGGACAAAGCCTTGACTACTTCTAAGGTGACCTGGTTTCAATTAGTGGCTCAAGCTTCTGAGGCATGGACAAGGACATATGTGTCCATGACCATCATGGGGAGGAAGTACACAGGGATGTATCTCATGATTAATACCTACTAGAAGCAGGTGATGCACAGGCAGTGAAGATGTTGACTGTGAAGAAGTTGGAAAATTGGCCATTTTGCTTTGGAGGAGGGACACTATATCTCATGCCCATTGTGTATCCTTCTGGATCTGTGTGTGCACAAGAAGGGGGAAGGAACTAGGGCATAAGTAAAAATAAAACCCTTCCCATCAGTATATGTGATGCTGTCGTGTAATACCTCGTACTCTTCAGCAGCCCCAAACAGGGCTGGGGAAAGTTCTGGTAAGTAGTTGGGTTCAAATGACCTGGAGAAAAGGTGGATGGGGGGCACTTGAGTTCAGCTGATGGTCAGCTGTGAGGAGAGCCAAAAAAGATGTAAATGAGCATAAAACCCCAAAGAAAGAGAGGCAGGCATTTAAAGGGTTGTTACAGAGGAATTTTAATGATTAACAGCAGCAATCGGGGGTCAAATGTAGGCAGTAGGCAGAGCACTTGCAATGGAGTAAACACAAGCATCAGGAGGTATTGCTGAGCTCATATACTCCAGAAAGGCATTCCAGTCGGAATTCATGCCAACATGGTATAAGATGCTACAGATGGTTAGATTAGATTTTAATATCTGGAGGTGTAGGATTGTTTTCTCTGAGCTAGTGGGTATTATCAGGAAGCTGTTGGCTAGTCTTTTAAATTGGAAGGGGTTTAAATGCTCCCTGCCATGTATCGCCATAATAGAGATGGGGAATAGCTTTCCCACACAAGTGTTATAATTCAAGACATTGTTGAGTACTTTACACTGCTGTTAATATGTGGTAGTTTCAGACATGATTAGACTGAATAGAAGAATTAAAGTAAGTAACACAGTTTTCAAGCTGGGAAAAAAACCCAGACAATCCTGGTTAATTTCAGAACTCCATAAAATCACAAGTGAAGAAATGACACCAGGCTTGCAGCAGTTTAACCATTAAACTGCAGATGGCAAAACCTGGCCAAAGTCTGCTTATAAGAGGTCAAGTCAGTTATAACCAAGCTACAGACACAATCTTCTGTCATCCAGGCTCTCTTCAAAAGGTACAAGTGAAAATCTTGGCAAACGTGCTTATGATTCGGCTTCAGAATGTAGACAAGACGTTGCTCTGTAGACAGTGGTTAGGCTAATCAAGCACATCATAAACAGAGACCTAGATAACATGTTATCAGAGACATATTACTCACTGGCTCATGGCTAATGCAACTAATGATGCAGAAAGGTATTTTTCATACAACTTGGGAAGACACAAACTTTTTGTATTGCAGGATCTTGCTGCAGGGGCTGTAGTCAGGTCCATCTGCTGAAGTATGACCAATACGTACAATAACAGCATCTTCTACATGAAGAATTGAGGCAAAGGAGATTCCTCTCTGAGTGGACAAGACTGAATTTTGTTTGATGTAGTCAAAAGGGCTTAAGCAACGTAC
This sequence comes from Protopterus annectens, assembly GCF_019279795.1. NCBI lineage: Eukaryota > Metazoa > Chordata > Ceratodontiformes > Protopteridae > Protopterus > Protopterus annectens. Next base: position 56,709,185 of record NC_056738.1, read on the forward strand.
CCTATCTGCCTCCTGCACTAACTGCAATGTCAATAAAATATCACTCTGCAAACAATCAAGAAACTAAATCCTAAAATCCCCTATCCATAGCTCCAGATAAGACTACAGGTGTAGCTCATTCCCCCAGACATTAAAACATAGGGTTTCCATTGTACGTCTTCTTTAAGCATTTAAGGGTAACACTTAAGGTTAACAGCCCCTAAAGTGGCAAGGTAAGATTTTCCTGTACCACATGATAGCTTTGTGTGAGTTTGAATTATATACAGTAACTTTTATAGTTATCAACACTAGTGCTGGGTGTGGGGTACATACAGTGTAGTCCATTGCTGGGTGTGATGTACACTCACAGTGTAGAGCACTGCTAGGTGTGGGGTACATACAGAGTGTAGCCCACTGCTGGGTGTGAGGTACACACAGTGTAGTCCACTGCTGGGTGTGGGATACACACAGTGTAGTCCACTGCTGGGTGTGAGGTATACACAGTGTAGTCCAATGTTGGGTATGGAGAACACACAGTGAAGTCCACTGCTAGGTGTGAGGTACATACAGTGTAGTTCACTGCCATAGGTGAGGTACACACAGTGTAGTCCACTGCTGGGTGTGAGGTACACACAGTGTAGTTCACTGCCACATGTGAGGTACACACAGTGTAGTGCACTGCTAGGTGTGAAGTACACGCAGTGTAGTTCACTGCTGCATGTGAGGTACACACAGTGTAGTACACTGCTGGGTGTGAGGTACACACAGTGTACTGAAATTTTGAGTATGGAGTACACACAGTATAGTTCACTGTTAGGTGTGGGGTACATACAGAGCAGTCCACTGCTGGGTGTGGGGTTCATACAGTGTAGTCCAGTGCTGGGTGTGGGGTACACACAGTGCATTCCACTTCTGGCTGTGGGATACACACAGTGTAATCCACTGCTAGGTGTAGTGTACACACAGTGCAGTCCAGTGCTGAGTGTGGTGTACACACTGTGTATGGCTTATACCGAATACCTCTGCCATTTTACTTAGATCTGGTAAACCTGCTCCTCCACTATCAACAGGAAGGTGAAAGGTTGACCTGCACACCAAATTATTCCCTCATTCCATGCACACTACCTGATAAACCTCTTTACTTTTATTAATCATTTGTAATTTATGGGTTGGTGTGGGGATATGACTTAGGACATAATAAACTTTTGGACAGAAGATCATTTTCACCAATGAGTTTATCCCCCACCAACTCAAATGCAGACTCTTTCAAATGTGAACATGCAAAAATGGGTCTTCTCATAGGGGTTTTAGGTTCAACAACAGCATCTTCAGTGGGATGACATGAATATGGATACCTCAATAGCAGGGAAGGGGGAAAGGTGGGTCTACTGGTGACCAACCAAAAAACGTTATTGTTAAAGCTTGACATGAAGCCAGGAACACTTCAAACTTAGACCTATTTACTTTAACACCAGAGAACTTTGAAAACAGTTTGACAGGTTTTCCAGATAGAAATAGGCAGTCATTTGTAAACAAAGCATCCTAGTTTCTCACATTATTATCGTCTAAGCCTGCAGTATAGTGCCATTACTAATTTGCTACTCTAGGGGGGTTCTTTTGATAAAATGAATATGGTTGTTGATAATGGGCAACCGTACAAAGTGCCCTTTTTCAACAAATTGGTGGCTAAAATGCATATCCCTTTCAGAACTCCAACAAAAGATTGATAACAGAGGGCCCTGAAAACATATAAATACTCTGTGGAAGCTAAATATTTTTAGATCTAGTCAGATGTACTCCTAATACACAAAATCAAAGGCATTTTCATAATCAATATATACATTGCAGTTGGTTGCATACGTTTTTAGGGGCTTGCAAGCATAGCAGTACAGAACACACAAGGTCCACTCAGGAGTGGCTCTTAATACATCCTGCCTGTGATCAATACAAAATTATTCAAATTAGGCCAACTGTCATTCTAGAGACAAGGATTGCAGAATAAATTGTGGCCTCTATTTTAATTAGCAAAATAGGTTTATAACTACTGACCAGTTTTAGATCTTTACCAGGCTTTGGTAAGGCCACTGTTGTGGATTACTGAAGTGACAAGGGTGACGGCTCCAATATCTGAGGCATCACTGAATAAGGAAGCCAAGCATGGTACTAGGAGCTGTTTCAGTAACTTATACACTTTATGCCATCAGGACCAGGGACTTTCCACTTGCCATATTCTCTACAGATACCAAAATGTCATGAAAAGAATAACTAGCTGATAACCTTGCCAGATCACCTGGTCAGATAGATGGTAGATTCAATGCCTTTAAAAAGGAAAAAAAGGACTCTTCTGAATAAGAATTAGTTGAACTGGCAGCAGGACATCTGGGCCTGTAATTAGTTCTTGTTTATTTCAGGCTTGATATGGACATTTTATGCTGCTGCTGCAGTTACTGATTCAGTCTATTGGGTGGTTCCCGAAAGCCCATGGTTATAATGTGTACTGTTATAAATACAGGGACACCCTATCCCCATTGGCTTTTGGTAGTCCCTTTCTATATAGTCTATATGACTGCAACAAATTCCAATTCTTGAATCCAGCTTTTTAATGCTGCTACAAGAGCAAGCCCTTTTATTTCTAAGGCAAGGACACCTGCTTATGTCATCTGCCTAGCATATGCAATTTAGCAGCTGAGCAAATGTCTATCACGCAAGGACTACTTGAAGGATTCTCAAGTTTCAGTGGGTATGGAGCCAGTATGGTTTAGGGCCATGTCATTTTTGACCTCCTGTTTAATACACTCTCAAAATAAGAAATCGCTAAAAATAAGGGGTCTACTTATCATCATGTTGCAGCTACAACCCCCTCCATTCCACTAGTTCTAATTGGAATCACATAAGTCTAGTGTCTACAGAAGTCTTGAATGACTTGAAAGAAAGTAGTAAGTAGTCAGTTCTACTACTAGCATGTGAGGTCAGAGCTAGATAAGTATATGCCAGGGCATCCAGCTGGGGCACCCACCAAATATCCAACAAGGAATACTCCTTAATTGATAATGTTACTATCTTTTTGGCTCTGATGTGCATCTCAGAGTTGAAATCCAAGGGATCAGTTGCCAAATTCACTACAATCTTAAAGTTCCCACTCAAAATCATTTGGTTATTTTCCGTATCAAAATCTTTTAGGGCTTATCAGAAATTCACACAAAAACATGGCTCAGCCACCTTACTCCCATACAAGGTAACCAAGCTGAGTTTAACTTGTCTTGTATAAAACAATTACAATGCCCGCCTCCCATGCTTATCTACCCTCTTATCTAATATCTCCTAGCACACCAAAGGGTTGATAAAGGTGCCAACTTTCCCTTTAAATAATTTAGCGAAGCTTGTCACCATAGGACCACCTAGAAAGAACATCAAGCATCAGCTATGTCACTTAGCAGTCTTTTTTTCTTGAACAAACAAAATGTCCCAAGATAACACAACTCCTTCACACACCTGCATAGAGTTCTTTTTCTTCCTACAAGGCTGTTTCCTAGAATGCAATGTAACTAGTCTTACACTGAGCATCTCCCAGTAAAAAAATACAAACACAACTTTCGGCTTTTCCCGGTTAAGGGTTGCCACAGCAGAACTCCGGTCCGCTAATGATTAGCAGTGAATTTTTACAGTGTCGAGTTGACATCCTGGTGCCCAACCTTCAAAGAAGGTACACCCACACACACCTGCACCTACCTACATGTCTTTAAATTCACTCGACCATGGGGGGGACATGCAGACTCCGCACAGAAGGTTCTCCAGGTGAGAAATGAACCAGAGAACCTCTTGCTGTTAGGCAACAATGGTAACTGCTGCACCACCGTGAACACAAACAAAGAAAAAAAATACAAACACAACTAAATGAGATAAAAAGAGATAAGAAGAGAGTGATAAAGAGTAATACAACACCAATGGTCACCACTAAAAGGAAGCAAACAAGAGGCAAATAAACCCTCCAGAAAGGCTCACTGGAAGCTTACATAGCATGTAGAGAGCAGTCAGGTGTGGGGCTCACTGCATGCAGGAAAACGTCCAACTTCTTTAGACACTTGATCTTTAAGTGCACAGTGTCACAAAACTCTCATATGGGCCACTGTGGGGATTTATACCCCAAGTTAACAGTGACAGACAAAGTTCCACTTTACCAAGAACATTTTCAACCTGTGTTACTCCTTCAGTAGTAATTTTTTGTCTTCTGGCCTTTGGCATTAAAATGCTGATAGAAATAGTTTTTACTTCTCAGCCCAGAATCCCTGCACTCCTACAAGGGTACACTCTTGTTCTTTCTGGCCATCAGCATCCTGTGTTGGTTGCCCTGGCTACAGTGAGCATTTTATTGGATGTAAGAACTCCAACACATTGCATGAACAATTTTTGTTGAGTTTGTCAGTCCAGGAAGGTTATTAGCCTTGCGAGGGCTAGTTGTGTTTTCTTTCCCTGTCTTGCATGACAGAATAGAGTATTGTCCTGGTTGAGTTGAGAGTTTTGTTCACAGGGTTGGCTGCTTGCTGGAGAAGCTGAGTGACCACTGCAGAGTACCATTTTATTCCAGGGAGGGTTATCCCAACATCATTGTTTAGCTAAGTTAAAAAATAGGTCACTGGCAAATTCTGCTGCAGTAAGGAGAGAACAGCTATACCAAAAAGAACCCTGTGACCATTCTATTTTATAAGTATGATTCTGGGTACTTGAAATAGGTCTGTACACTGTTTTTATAACATGAAGATCATAACTCAGTAAAGGGCTTTCTACTGAGCAATGAGTGACTTGGAAAAGTCCTGCATCAGCTTCACTCTGTGATCTGCATCAGACAAGCCTTTCCTTTACCTGCAGCTGATCATGCGGTGCTTTTAATAATGCCTACAACACTATTTGTCCATGATGTCTGTATAATGGAGCTTTTCTCCCCAGGCCTCCAATGAAAAAAGGCACTGCTCAGCCAGAATTTTCTGATAAACAAATTCCAATAAATAAATACATATATACATACATACATATGTGATGCCCGTGCCCTCGCCCAGCAATCAAGGAGCCTCAATCCTCACCACTAACACCAGAGAGAGCATCTCATATATTAGGAAAGGATAACAAATACACACAGTAAAGTGCAATTTCCCTTATGAGCACACAGAAATCACAGTCAGTCCAGGGCTGGTTGCTCCCTTGCTCTCCAGGTCCCCAATAAGACTCCCCACTGGCACAGCTATAGGGTCCAGATCTCAGCCTAGCTGGGCAAGCTGAAACCTCCAGCACCCTCTCTGTCCAGCCAGTGCTTTGGGTCCCTGCCCAAGTAGCTGACACACACACACTTTGAGATAAGAGTTTATACAAACACACAGACACTCCTGGGAAAGGCTGGCAGAGGTTCTCCAGCTGTGCCCCTATTACCCAGACTATATGGTAGTACCGCCTGTCACCACCCAGCTAATATTTATCAGCTACTCAAAGGTCTTTAAAAGGGTGTCCAATTATTACTGTGCAATATTATGATCCAGTTGGTAGCATAACTAAACAGTTAAGGCTTATTAGAGTGTCTTGGTACAGTAATCACTATAAATATGCAATGTTCTCTAGAGCTTAAATTATCTCTACACAAAACAGCCACAGCTGAAAGGTTTTAAAATATTTAATAATACATAATAAAAACACAAGACAGTACTTCTTACTACACAGTGCTAGTCAAGAGTTCTTAGATCAGAGAAATACTTAAAATAATTCAGTAGTACAGTTCTGACATCACAGGAAAACACTTAGTCTAATCTTTCTGGTTTCTATTTCTAAAAGAAAAGACAAGTCTAAGATAACTTACATATGAAAACAGGGAGAGTACTGATGAGTTGGAGGGTCAAAACAAAAATGCTTAATAGTCTCTGGTTCTCTCTGTTTAAATTGAAAATGCAGTTCTGATTCACATTACATCATTCTTCACACTTCCCTGGGTTCCCAGGCTAACAGAAACTGCATTTACATTCTTAACATCTCCTTTTGTTATCTTGCAGCTGGTCAGGAAGCAGAGCAATAAAAATACATTTGCATGTTTAAATGGGTCTATATTAGAAGACCGAAGACGCATTCTTTCGAATGTGTCTTGGTCGAACTGAAAACAGAAAATATCAAAGCGGCTGTTAAGCAAATTCTTTCCCTGGGAAAGAATTTGCTTGGCCGCTTCGGTACTTTGCCGTCTTTGGCACTGTAGTGCGGTCTCGGAGTTGGGATATTTAAGTAGGGGGTGTGGGGGGTGAAGCCTCCCACTGAATGTAATGTTTGAAATTGATTTTTTTTTTTTTGTTGGAACAGCAATTTTTTTTCCCTTGGAAAAAAAAAATCACTGTTCTGACACTTTGACATTATAAGCTTTTGCTTACATGTGGTTAATTAATCACCGTTCACTTTTTTAAGCGTTTGGTGATTTAATATAGACCCGTTTAAATCTAGCAATTTAACTCATAGTTAAAACAATAGAAATAATTACTTCATCTAGACCCTTCGGCACCACTGTCTACATAAAAGGGTCACTACATGCTTTTCTTTGGTCAGTAGAGTGCACTGTTGTCAAATTGTTTTCAGTTCCACATCTAACAGCAGTTTTTTTCCATTGAAGAAAACAAGCCTGTGTCTTATATTGGTATTTACAAATTATAAAATTATCTATAAAATTCTCTCTGGCTAGGCTGGCAGCCTTCACATTTCTCCACCCCCCCTCCCTGGAGAACTCAAGCTAGTTTTTAAAGTGACCCTTGAGAAACACTGCTTGAGAGGGTTAGGTCTATCTGAGTGCACCTTACCCCATTCCCTGTCTTGAGAGCCCATCTACATTGGCATTGCTAACCCCACTGTGGTGTTGCACTGACATATCATATGCTTGCAACCCCAGGCTCCATCTTAGCAACTTGGCATTTTGCTGGCTGGCTCTGTTTAACCATGTTAGGGGGTTGTGATCTGTCATAACAGTGAATTTCCTTCCATACAGATAAGGCTGAAGTTTCTTCAGTGCCCACACTATGGCTAGACATTCCTTTTCTACAGCTGTATAGCATTCCTCCCTGGGTTTTGAGCCTATGACTGAGATAAACCACTGGGTGCTCTTCTCCCTCGGAAGAAATCTGGCTAAGTACAGGCCCCACCCCATGGTTTGAAGCATCAACCTGCACAACAAATTATTTGCTGTAATCTGGACTGGCTAACACAGGGGCTCCTCCCAAAGCTTCTTTAAGCTTCTGGAATGCCTGCTCACATGCTGGGGTCCACATTACCTTATCTGGACTGTTCTTCCTTGTCAGGTCTGTGAGGGGAGCAGCTATGGTACTATAACTGGGGACAAACTTTCTGTAGTACCCTGCTGTCCCTAAAAATGCCCTCATCTGCTTTTTAGTAACAGGTGCAGGCCATGCCTGAATGGCTTCCACTTTGGCAGGTTCTGACTTTATCTTACCACTCCCCACTCTATGTCTTATGTAGGAGACCTCTGCAATACCCACCTGACATTTGATCAGCTTAATGGTCAACCCTGCCCTCTGTAGTCTGCCCAGCCTCCCTGACATGCTGAAGGTACTCTGGCCAGGAATGGCTGTAGATGGCAATATCATCTTGGTAAGCAAGGGCAAACCCTCCTGCTCCTGCTAGGATATGATCTGCCAGCCTCTTGAAAGTCACTGGGGCATTCTCCATCCCAAAGGTTATCTTGGGGAACTCATACAAGCCAAAAGGAGTCACAAAGGCTGACTTCTCGCTAGCACTGGGAGTCAAGGGCACCTGCCAGTAACCCTTGGTAAGATCAATGGTTGTAAGATACTTAGCCTCACCCAGCTGCTCTAGGGCCTCATCTGTCCTAGGCATGGGGTAAGCATCTGACTCTGTGTGACTATTTAATTTCCTGTAGTCCACACAGAACCTGTTGCTGCCATCCTTCTTTGGCACCAGCACCACTGGGGAGGCCCAGGGACTGTTGGACTCTTCAATCACCACTAGTTCCAATGTCTCCTGTACCTCCTCCCTCAGGGACTGTTTGACTCTCTCAGGTACTCTATACAGGGCCTGCTTAATAGGCCATTGGGGTCCTGTATCCACCTGGTGCTGCCCCAGGTGGGATCATCCTGGTTTCCCAGTGAACATGTCCCCAAACTCCTGCAACACTGCTTGGATTTCTCAAACCTGGGTAGGAGATAGCTGCTGGGACATTGCTACCCCATTCCACTGAGGTGTCAGCCCAAGATTCACTGAGGAGATCAGTCCCCAGATCTCCATCAGACTCGTCCTGTGATCCACTGCAAATGCTCAGCACAAGGGCCTCCCTATCATGGTAAGGTTTAATCATGTTAACATGGTACAATTTGTGCCCCCGCCTTCTGCCTAGCAGTTCCACCATGTAATTAACATCACTTACCTTTCTTACCATCTTATAGAGTCCCTCCCAAGCTGCTTGCAGCTTGTTGTGTCTGACAGGATTGAGAACCATTACTTGCTGCCCCACAGCATACGCTCTAGCTCGAGCATTCCTGTCATACAACACCTTTTTCTGTTGTTGGGCTTCTGCCAGGTTCCCCTGGGGCAAGCCCATGAGTTCCCAGAGCCTTGTCCTGAGGTTCAGGACATATGCCACAATAGACTCCTTGTGAGACTAGCACTCACCTTCCCACTCATCTCAAATTAAATCTAGAGGTCCCCTCACCCTATGCCCATACAGCAACTCAAAGGGTGAAAAACCTGTGGGTTCCTGGGGAACCTCTCTGTAAGAAAACAACAGATGGGATAAATATTTGTCCCACTCCCTCTTAAACTGATCTGTAAATGCCTGTAGCATGGACTTGTTTGTAGAGTTTAACATCTCAACAAGACCATTAGTCTGGGGATGGTAGCGGGTGGTCTTCATGTGCTTCACCCCACAGGACTTCCACAGACAAGCCAGCAGGTCTGACAAGAAATTGGCACCTCTGTCTGTCAGTATTTCTTTTGGGAAACCTACCCAGCTGAAAATCTCTAACAAAGCATTTGCCACCTTCTCTGCCTCAATGGATGATCAAGCCAATGCCTCAGGGTATTGTGTACCATAATCCACTACCACTAGGATATACTTTTTCCCTAAGGAACTTTGGGTTCTCAGAGGACCCACAATACCCATAGCTACCCTCTGACCTTGTCTCCTGCCTTGCCTACATTTTGGCACTGCTCACAGGTCCTGCAGTATACTGTTACATCTCTGGAAATTCCAGGCCAATAGAGGTTCTGCATAATACACCTCTTTGTATGTTTTATGCCCATATGACCTGTAAAGGGAATATCATGGGCAATGGCTAGAAGCGCCAGATGGTAGGCTCTAGGCACTACCAACTGCTGTATTCTCTCACCTTCTAGCTCTCCCTCAGGGGTCCACACTCTGTATAGTAACCCTTTGTCCCAGTATACAGATTCCCCCTTTCCTTCAGAATCAGGTGCATCCCTACCTACCTGCCTCAGGCCTTGCAATGTAGGGTCTGAGAGCTGAGCCTGTCTCAACTCTCTCCTTGTAACCCTTCACAGCTCCCCTTCCACAGGAAGTCTGGCATCCTCTGACAGTTGTGCCTCACTGTCAGCCTGGGTACTACTACTCACCTCTACCTTTGCAGTCACTCTGTCCAAGGGACCATCAGTACCCCCAAGCAGCTGTGGCTCACATTCACTGCTACAGAGTAGCTCCCTTTCTGAAGTAACCACCTCAGCAATCCTGGCTGCAAGTATGCAATCTGTCTGGGTCTCCCCCAGACTACCAGACTCACATGCTTGCCTCCTAGCCTGACTGCATGTAACTGCATAAGAACATGGTACAGCCTCATCCAAATCCTTCCCTCTCAGGACATCTGCAGGATGATAGTTTAGTACCCTGTTGTCGCAAGACAACCTACTATTGGCATTTTGTCTTTTCCACTTACTGGCTCCCTCACCTTTTGTTCTCCACCTTGCCTCCATGGACACCTGTATGCCACATGGCCCCACTGGTTGCATTCAAAACATTTAACCCTAGCTCCTGGACATGTACGTGGACTTTTGGCTTCCCCTGCTACTGACAGATTCTGTTGGGGCAGTCTGTGCTGCCCACCATGGGTTCCTTAAGACCCATGAGCAGTACTGGGGGTCCGCTTCCTGTGCAGGGCTACCATGCTTGCCAGGTATAGGTCTCCCTTCTTCCACAACTCATCTGAAGTAGCACATTTTCTATCAGCTAACCAGATCCTCATGTCCTCAGGCAAAGTGCTAAAAGCTTGTTCCCTCACCAAAAGGTCTGCCAGCCCTTCAAAAGTGGTGACCTGAAATCCAATCACCCACCTATGGAAATAAGTGCTCAGTTCTACAACACATTCACCCACATTTTCATCTGCCTTGCGTCTATGCTCACAAAACTTTTTCCTATACGTCTTAGGTATCAGCTCAAAAAACTCTAATAGACAATTTTTACAGCAGTATAATCAAAACATGCAATGTCAGACATTTTAGACAATACAGTTACAGCTTTACCATGGATTAAGGGGGTCAGGAACAGTACCCAGAGCCTTTGGTCAACACTATACTGTTTGCATACCCTCTCAAACATATGAATGAATCTATCAAAATTATCCCCCTCTTTAAACTGCAGAATTTTACTGACATGTGCTTCTGTGGTCCAGTTACTCCCTTCCCCATTACCTCCACGACTCTGGTGAAGAGTCAACATTTCTCTCTCATGCTTCCTCTGCCTCTCCTTTTCCTTGGCTTCTATCTCTAAATGCCTGGCCTCCAGATCAAGTCTCTTTAGCTCCAGATGGATTTTTAAGTCCTCTGCAGAAAGGTTGAGCTGTCCATTCTTCGAGGGTATTATATCTCCACTTCCAGTCTGATTGTCCTCCTGGTTGCTGTTTTCTGATGCACCTGTAATGAAGGCTGCAATCAGGTCTGCCTTAGTCAGGTTTCCATGCACCTGTCCCCCAGCATGGCACATATCCACCAGCTGGCTCCTTGTCAGCTTTCCATACTCCTCTCCTGACAAGCTGCCTGCTCACCCTGACTAACTAAACTAACAAAAGAAATAAAACAATTGTAATCTGAACTCTGAGTATTCACTGCATGGCTGATTTAGAGTATAAAACACCTTCAAAGCTCACTGTACACAAGCTACAGGAATTCACTCTACCCACACCACTACAAGCCAATTAGTATTTGCCAACCAATTACTATGTGGTGTGGCTATCCCACCACTGCCACCAATTAATACGTGCCTTGGCCAGCAATCAAGGAGCCTCAATCCTCACCACTAACACTCATATATGAGGAAAGGATAACATATACATACAGTAAAGTGCAATTTCCCTTAAGAGCACACAGAGATCACAGTCAGTCCAGGGCTGGTCACTCCCTTGCTCTCCAGGTCCCCAGTAAGACTCCCACTGGCACAGCTATAAGGTTCAGATCTCAGCCTAGCTGGGCAAGCTAAAACCTCCAGCACCCTCTCTGTCCAACCAGTGCTTCGTGTCCCTGCCCAAGTAGCTGACACACATACACACTTTGAGATAAGAGTTTAAATAACCACACAGACACTCCTGGGAAAGGCTGGCACAGGTTCTCCAGCTGTGCCCCTATTACCAGGACTATACAGTAGTACCACCTGCCACCACCCAGCTAATATTTATCAGCTATTCAAAGGCCCTTAAAAGGGTGTCCAATTATTACTGTGCAATATTACAATATAAGGCAGCTTACAACTACTTCTACAGGTTATACTTGGCATATTTCTTGCATTCATACTCCAATGAAGTGGGCTGAACTATACTACAAAGCCACAGGTGCAGGAGATTTTTTTTCCCAAAGAATTGAGGATTCGCCATCTTTAGATTCATGTAATTCTCATTGAAGGTGCAAGGGATGTGTCTGCAGAGCTTGATAAATGCTAGCTTGTCTCCGACTTCAGCTGCATAGCTCTCAACCTCTTAACTCTGAAACCAGACACAGATAAGGAAATAATAAGGGGTAATCGGGCCCAGTTTTTAAACTGTTAGAACTGTTAACTTGATATGCTGGCAGAATGTGAATCAACAGGGATTTTTTGGAAGTAAACAAAAAGTCCTCAGAATTTAAGTGTAATTCACTACATTATTTTATCTTTCTTTGTTTCTTTTTAGTATTACTTATTGCCAAAGAAAATGTGCGATGATGTGGTAGTGTCATAATGGTTTCATGAATGAATGCCAATATTTGCAGTCACAGTTGCTGCGCTAACGCCAAATGATTTAACTATAGTAAATACTTTAAATTAGATTAGTAGGAAGCAGCTTGAAACAATTTTAGATGCAATGCTTATTTAATTAATTAATTTATTTATTTATGGTCTTTACCTTTGTGGATAATAGGTGTTTTTTTCTTTACAGGGCACCTGATGACCTAACTAGAGAATGACCCAAAATCAGTGACACATTTTAACTATTACTCTTATTCACTTAAGTTAATGGAGCAACTAGTTTTGTATAAACATGCATTTTCTGAATAATGTCTGCCACTGTTAAAAAACTGTAATCCTAAATAGTAAAAATCACAGATTTTTCAAAGGACGATACAATAAGTTAGCAACAAGACTGGTACTATAATGTTCTGTACTGCTTGCTTCTCTCATAGCTTTCAATTTCTTTGCTCAACAATTGGGGGCCAAGTCATGGTGAAAAGACTAAAACTTGATCAGCAACATTATTTTGAAATATTACTCAAATTTTCTTAAAATGTAATAGGCTTCCCATCAGTGGACATGTTCTGAACAAGAACTACAAAACATTAATGTCTGACATTATTGCCTGTCTGCAATCCTTAGTGATTTATCAGTAACTCAAACAATCTACTAGGAGATAGGCAAAACTATTAGGCAAAATCAAGGTCTTTCTGCAAAATCAAGCACAGTTGTGGAGTATGCCAGTTTCCAAACTAGGTTCCTTCAAATTGCAATTTTTAATAGGGATATGGTAAAAATACTGTGCAAAATCAGGGACAGTTGAAAGATATGCCTCGTGATACAATGTATTCTTTCCCTGACAATGCTATATTCTACATTCATCAGGTTACATGCAGTTGGATTGAACACTACTTGTAAGGTAGATATTGGTGTGCATAATTTTACTTTTCTGTTGCTTAGCATGGGTAACAAGTGCTTACTTTACAATGTGTTTCTTTTCCTTTGCTAAGTATCATTAATTTAATTTTAATGGGTGATGAATCTCTCTCTGTCCACTGCATTTTATTTATTTGCTGGTGAAGATTTAGGTGGAGATAGAAGTGATTGAATGCAGCTTGGTCTCTCATGACACAAAAGGCAGGGTGCAGATCTCTCTTCAAGCTTCTATAAGATACTGAAGAAAGGGACAACTCTGCAAATCCTTCTTGGCAGCTCAAGGCCTTTAAATCTGTAGTCCCCTTAGTTAGAAACCACTGCTATAGTTGTTTACTATGTCTAGTCAGGTACCTCCTGAAAGGAACATTATGCTCAATAACTGGTCTAACCATCGCTGAATACAAATCTGGATGATACTGCCTTGGAAATTAACAACACTTAGTAGGATTTTCTGATTCCTGTTGCCACATTATGACTGAATAAAGGGAGACAATGACATCCCTGGACCTAGGAGCAATCTTTTTGTCAATAAGTTGTGCAGTATAGAAGGACTTCCTCACTACAGTAGACACATGTTGGTTGACAGTTAGGTTGCTATCCATATAAGTTTCCAAATCCCAAATGACTGGGCCAGCTCTTAGAGATGTATTCTCAATGTGGTAGTTCTCGGGTGGAAGAGGCTTACCAAGGGATACAGTAATGCATTTCTTGACATTTAGCTTTAGTCCATAATTCTGTCACTATTTATTTGTTTGGGAGCAAAGATGGCTAAGTCTTTTGGGGATTCTATAAATGCCTTCAGTCTGCAGTCATCCACAAACTTAGGGCAGGATTCATGATGGCTTGCACGGAGTCTAAGAGTCATGTAAGACTCCATGCAGCCATCGCGATCCAGGAACAGCCCGAAATCCCGTGTAAGAGACCAGCTAAAACGACTCTTACACGGGCAGGGTGTGGATATGCTAATCACCTCACTTGCAGCCGATAGGCATGCAAATGAGGTAGATTAGCGATCCACGAAGCTGAAACCAGCCCGTGTAAGAGTCGTGTTAGGTGCAGAAATGTACTCAGTTGACAACTGAGTACGTTACTGCAAATAACACAATGGAGCCATGACAGCTCCAAATAAAGTGTGCATATGTTGCAGTCAGCATGCCAATGGCCAAATATGTGGCCATTGGCACAGTAACCCGATGCAAACATGAAATAAAATACTTTTTTTTCTGCGATCGGCGATGTTTAAACGCAGCGCAGCCCCGCGCAAATGGGCTGCGCTATATAAAACATAAAAATAAAGGTTTGAAACCCACAAATGTGGGTTTTATGTAATGCATGGATTTGCAATGCAGGGACTAGCAGACCGAAAACAACATGGCCACCGTCTAGTGGTTGCTAAGGGGGGAAGCTGAGTGTAAGACATGTAACTAAGCATTAGTAGGCAATCCTATGTAAATGAGTGGTAGGATAGTGAATCACACTGTCACATAGCAAATGAGCACATTCCGTGTAGTGTAAGAGTTAGATAAGGGGGAGTAACAGAGTAGGAGATAGGTGACATCACAGGGGGGAATGTCAGGAAGAAATCAAGCTCATTGGAGCAAAGTGGTATGTGAAAGATGTCAATCACACAGCATAAAAAGAGGAGTGTCAACAGATAAGCATGGGAAAGTCAAGAAATGGAAGGTGTACACTGTGGCCAACACCAAAGTTTCTTGCTGTATGCATGCGTGTGCGCTGGGAGCCGCGAGTAAGACAGAGTGCGCGTGTAAGGCAGAGTAAGCATGTAGGAGCCTGTTTAAAGATCTGTAAACCTGTTTGCGCTGGTGTGCGCATGTTTTAACCCGAATAAGCAGATTGTAGTCCGTGTAAGCATGTGTGCGCACGTGGTAGCCACTGTGAGCGTGTTTTCGCTGGTATGCGCGCTGCTTCCCCCTGAGGAAACAGAGAGGAAAAAGGAAACAGAAGAAATAGTAGGAAACTAGCAGGGAATACTGGTAGAGTTAGCAGGTGAAAACAATTAGAAGCAGGCAATTACACAGGCAGAATACTAGCCCAGCCCAGCACTTAAAACACTGCAAACAGCATTGCAGTATGTTTCTCTCAAGAGACACTGCAAGACAGGAGTAAGCTAGTAGAAGTGAAAACTGAAAAAGCTGCACTCAGACCAAACATGCTAGGGGCTGCCATAGCTGTTATAAGGAGACATAGGAGACTTGCTGAGGGTGGTGACAATGCAAATGCTGCCAGACAACCCACAGTGAGGAGACGGAGAAGAGTGTACAGGCCCAGGGTCACCTACCAGGGGTTACATGAGCTGGAGATAGTGGAGCTATAGAGTGGACAGAGACCTCCTGCAGCAAATTGTTGAGCTGTGCAGGCCACGCCTCACACACAGAACCAACAGACAGGAACCCATCCCAGTGGAAACCAAGGTATGTGTTGGCCTAAGAATACTAGCAACAGGTACCTTCCAGAGACCAACTGGTGATATGATGGGGATATCACAGGCATCAGCCTCCAGGGTACTGCACCAGTTCCTGGATGCCATGTCAGCACATGTCGGTGAGCATGTATATTTCCCCAATGCCCGTGAGGTATTGGCCAGCAATATGTGTCTCTTCCAGCAAATAGCGGAATACCCTGAGGTAGTGGGTGCAATAGACTGCATGCATATACGCATCAAAGCACCAGCCGGTGAGCGGGGTAGGGCCTACATTAACCGCAAGGGCTTCCCCTCCATCAACTGCCAGGTCATGTGTGATGCCCAGGGCATAATAATGAATGTGTGTGCTGGCTGCCCTGGGAGCTACCATGATTCCCATATCTGGCATTTGACGCAGCTGTACCAGACATTTGCCAATGGGGACATCCCACATGGTCACCTAGTGGGGGATGCAGGATATGCACTGGAGCCGTGGCTGATGACACCCATCAGAAACGCACACACACCTGAACAGGAACGCCATAATGAGGCACACGCACAAACACGTAATGTAATAGAGCGTGTGTTTGGGCTGCTCAAGTCATGGTTCCGGTGCCTGGACACATCTGGTGGAGCCTTGCAGTACTCACCAACTACATGTATCCAAATTGTCATGGTATGTGCTATGCTACATAATATGATTCTGCGAAAACAGCTGCAGCAGGACCAGCATAGGGCTGGGACAAACAGCCCCCCACCATTGCCAAGGCCATCACAGGCAGAGCGTGACTCGGAGGAGGAACAACCTGAGCCTGCCCCAGTAGGCAGAAGGAGGCATGCCCAGTATGCCCTGGCCTTGGCAAAGAGGCAACGCATAGCACATACACTGGCTCAGTAGGAACCCTGGGAATGATACCCCTCTCTGACTCACTCATATAGTAACAGGGATGCCTAACATGACACAACCTGCTCTCAAACATGTACAGGGAGTGTAGTATGTGCATCCGATAGAGGCAGCCCTGCAGCACCACCTGAGGCAAGATTGCCATGTGTTAAGCAATGTAACACCATCTAGTATATGCAAACATGAAGACCCTGCCTAACATCTCACCCTCACCAAACATGATGCCACACTATGAAGACAACAAGATCAAGTACAATAATTGGCTGAAGTATTGCTGTTAGCAAGGGGGAACACATGGCTGACAGCCTGGGCTGACATGCCGAGCAAGACATGATGCCCCACCTGCTAGGGATGGCATGCACCCAGCACACCTGGCTGTGTGGATACTGGCAAAGGCTGTTTTCACCCCACTGTGCCTTGAATAGGTAAGGCTGGAAACACAAACCCACCACCATAGGTAGCACAAGGGATAACAACCTGGACGTAATGCTACCCAATGCCAGAAGTCTAACCTGCAAGGTGCATGCAGACCAAACCCACCACAGCATGGAGAATGGTAATATGTGTTCTGTAACAGAAACCTGGGTCAAGGCCCAGAAGAGCACCCTAATACTACCAGGTTATGCCTCATACCATGCTCTACAGCTCCAAAACATGGAACACACGACAATAGGAGTGTGGCTATCAGTAATTGTCAAGGATAACCACACCCCAGGTTGGTACCACAGCAAGAAGCAGCATGGACTATCCACGGGCAAGTAACACTGGCTCAAACTGTGTCCCTGTTTGAAGCCTGCTACAGACCACACTCACAAACCCAGGTACCCCAGCCAGCCTTCCTGAAGACACTGCAGAGTATGAATGTCTCAACAAATACCAAACAAGGCACACACAAAGTATGACATAGGTGGCAATCCATTATGTATGGAAGAAGTAATCAGGGACCTAGGGACACAAGTGGATGGTAACCTGTCATGTGACACTCACATTGCCAAGGTGGCCAGGAAGACCTGCTATATTGCCCACCTTAATATGAAAGGATGCACATGTAGATCAAGAGAGGTCACTGTGCCCCCATACTCTTCCCTTATCAGGCCCATACGTGACAACAATGCCCCAGTTCGGATGTACCTTACCTTACACCTGCAGCAGTTAGAAAGACCCCAAATGTACCTCACCAACAGGATAAAGGGTCCAAACATTGGACATCTGCAGCCTGGCTGAAGAAACCACAGCCCAATTCAGAAGCATACTGCCCAGTCAGAGGTGATGTATGCCTGATGTACAAGGCCATGTCCAATCCAGAATGAATGGACATGCTCCACTGCAGAAACCCCAAATCCAGCAGAGACACCACAGTGAGATATCTGAACCTCCACACATAGATAAATAGGATGTGCTGGAGGGACAGATCCATAACCCAGAGGCTCCTTACACTCTGGAACAGAATCCCAGTCCATGATAGGCTGAGCTCCACACTCAAACTCAACAAGAGAAATCTGGTGAAGTGCATGGGAGATAGTAGGTGTACACTGGGGGCCATCCCTGTGTCACATCTAGTAAAGTAAACCCTACATGGGCATAATATGCACATTGCAAGGGGTGTCGAAACTCACACATGTCTGTCCGTGCTCAAACAAGGCCAGGGCAGATAGCCTAGTATGAACCTATGAACCTATGATGATACAAATTGTGCAGGACACAAAGGATTATCACACAGCTGTCCTACCTGATGGTAGGAACCATGGTGATAATCCACAAATATGCTCTGCAGCACTCTAATATCACAAACAATACACCAAACCCACACACATTGCCAACATCCTACCTAACAGATTCCTTGCAAACTCCCCACCAGCACCTAACTGCCAAATATCTATCCCAGCAGAGTGCTGGCCCCCTGACATTGCAGATGCTGAGGTAACAGCCAGCATCCACAAAGCACAGCACACAGCATCAATGGTACCAGATGGTGTCCTGGGTTGTGTCCAACAAGTACTGTAAGAAGAATGGAACAGCAAATAGCAGTACTGCGCACTATCAGTCCTACCACAGGATATGTACCCAAAGAGCAGTGTACAGCAACAGTGGTCCCTCACCACAAAGGGGGTGCCTGAATGGATACTGCAAACTATCACCCCTCAACCCCGACTATCTAGGTTGGCAAAGTAATGGAGAGGATGATCATGGATCCCAGGAATAACGAGATTGGGTACCTACAGACATTGGACCCTACCCAGTGTGGCTGTCATAGGGCAGATCCTGCCCCTTACACATGTCTGACTCATGTGAAATGTGCACCAAGGCCATTGATGTGGGGAATGTGGATCACACAGCCTATCTGGACCTTGCTAAACCCTTCCATACAATACCCTAGTTGGCGGTACAGATAAGCTCACCAGCCTAACTATAAACCCCTATGCAAGTAGATGGGTTGCAAACCAACTCAAGGACAGAACTGACCTGGTCAGACATGCTGCAGCCATGGCAGACTGCAAACCAGGTACAACTGGCATCCGACAAGGCATGGTCCTTGGACCTCTCTTGTATGCTATATATGTCACATAGGTACAGGCCAACATGGAAGGACTCTGTCTGAACAGGTTCGCAGAGGACTACAAACTGCCCACCATATCGGACCCTCCAGCTGACACAAGCAACCTACAAAAGGCACACATAAAAACAGACAAGTGGTGCCACAGCCATGTCAACAAGCTAAATGCAGAATAGTGTATAGTCAACCCCTGTGGAAACACAGTACATGGCCAGAAACTACCACATAGGTGTTAACCCAGTAAGTACATCAGGAGCAATAAGAGACCTGGGGACACAAGGTGATAGATATCCTGCATGTGACAACCATGTGTCTGTAGTGGTTACAGAAACATACCATATACCCACCTAATCATGAAGGTAAGCACAGCTCGGTTAGGGTAGGTCAATGTGCCTCTCCAGTCATCCATCAGCAGCCTCACAATTGTGTACAATGGCCCTTCAGGGATGTACCTTAGCAGACACCTGCATCAACTGGAAAGACCCCACAAATACCCCACCAGGAGGATCGAAGAGCTGTAACAGATGCCATGTGTCGCCTGATTAAACAAACTGCAGCTCCACACAGTGCCATACCGCCTGGCTGGAGGTGAACTGTGCCTGATGTATAGAGCCATGACCAAGCTGGTATCAATGGACATTTGGCACCATGTAAACTCTGAATGCTGGTGACCTATGCAGCTGACAGGCCTGAACCCCAGCACAGACATAAACAGGACATGCTGTACCGATTGGTCCATAACCCAGAAGCTCACTCCACTCACGACTAAACTCCCACTACAGGTTATCCAGGGAGTCCCTCATTGACTGTCATCCAGAGGAATCATGATGACTGGATGGGAGATGGTAGGTGTACCCTGGATATCACCTGTATGTCACGGGTAGACAGAGGCACAGCACACTAACCGTGACATATGTCATGGCAAACACTAGTAAATGTGTGTTGAAGGACAAACACTCTCTGACTAGCATTACAAATGGACTAGGGCACATGGCCATTGTTTGTCACTGTCCACACAAGTTGTGGAATACATTAACAATGTCGGACAATCATGTACTATGCTGTCCATATCTGAACAAAATGCAACATGGTCATATCTGCACAACTGGCCCTCAACCAGTCTGGTGTGCTCACTATAAATATTACAAGCAGTGATAGGACTGAAACCGATTATACTGTCCACCACAGTGAAAGTACTGCACCAGTACACTATACGACAATACAACTGTTTGGTCAGTAGGAAAGGATGTTGACAACTGTATGCAAACTATCCCATGGTGACCCTGCAGGCACAGCATAATGCCTGTTAGGTTCAGACACAAAGCAGTTGGGCAGTAAGAACACAACCTGATGTCCAACACTCAACTGTACATGTGAAATATAGATGGCGTCCACACACAAACACAAATGTGGTGGTCCACAGATCCCAACATAAGGAAAGGTCACACTGGGCATGCTCGCACACTTAGATAAATGAGACGTGTCAGTCAAGAAGCCATACAAACTGTGAACTGGGCATGCTCACACACTTAGGCCATGTCACAGTTCAGCAGTTGCACACACATATCTGGCATTTGTATGTGTTAACACAGGAACCACCCACAATACAGACATCTGCCCAGTGCACACAGTGAAGTTACAACAGAGACATAAGTAAAGTACTGGATCCCACTCATATGCAAACATCTTCCACAGTACACAAGTTGTTTATAGAGATAGGGAAGGCTATGGCAATAAAGACCCACAAACAGTATATGAGCAACAGATACTTGCATCTGACAGGTAAACATATGGCTGTAGAGTGCAATACTAGACTGTTGTCCCTAGGGAATACAGAAGGCTATCCACAGTGTATTTGGCATCTGCCTCCACAGTACAGTAGGCCACTGTGCCTGTGAAAAGTTAATGCATAGATATGCTCTCCCCTGTACTGATGGATAGTAACAGATGTACATACCTCTTCATACATAATGATGTCAGCACACTATACATATGTCAGGAGCAGAAATTATACCCAGTAATGTGAATAACATGCTCTGCTACTGCGTCTCTCACAAGTGTCATAACATAGTTAGGTAGGGGTTTGAATCCTGCAAGTGCTCAGTGTGTGTGTGAATGTGTGTGGGGGAGTAGTGTGTGCAATTCCATGTGTAAGAGAAATGTCCCTTTTGGCAACTATTACTACACAACACATGCTGCATATTCCACTGTCTAAACACTGATGATGTCAGCACCCTATAAGTACAGCAGGAGAAAGCAATCCTCCCCATAATGCAAATAGTGCGCTCTGCTACTGCGTTTCTCACAAGTGTCATAACATAGTTAGGTAGGGGTTTGAATCCTGCAAGTGCTTAGTGTGTGTGTGACTGTGTGGGGGGAAGTAGTGTGTGCAATTCTATGTGTAAGAGGAATGTCCCTTTTGGCAACTATTACTACACAACACATGCTGCATATTCCACTGTCTAAACACTGATGATGTCAGCACCCTATAAGTACAGCAGGAGAAAGCAATCCTCCCAGTAATGCAAATAGGAAACTCTGCTACTGCGTCTCTCACAAGTGATCTAACATAGTTAGGTAGGGGGTTGTACCCTACAAACGCCATGTGTAATTTTGTCACACAGTTTGTCCATGTGTGGTGGGTGTTGTTCCCAATATTGCACGACATACATTATATCAGTAATGTCAATGCACACATGATGTATGTGTGTGCCACCTACACATATGTACCTGTGAACTGCAATAGTTCCCATGTCCGAAGCCTGCCTCATGTGAATACATGGAATATGCATCAGACAACTGTATGACTGTGGTGTTCTGTGCAGGGGCTGCATGTGGTATGTGACTATACAGTGTGGGTTGTAGATGGTGTCATCCCACCAGCGAGGGATACATGACTGGTCTGGAGCATATAGTCCACATGTTGGTGATGAACAGGTGCAGCATGTTGTCACCTCTTGTGGGAGTGGTAACAAGTTGTTCCATAGCAATGCAGGGAATGAATGCTAAGAACCCTTCAGATAGGGTCTTGGAGCTAGAGTAATGCTCACACTCTATGTTTGGGTAGTCGCAGTCCACCCATATAATGGTGTTTGTAGAGACCGTCATATTCCCAGTGTTGTCAGGAAGGCCAAGTGGGTTTCCTGGGTATGGGAGGGTGGTGTGTGCCAGGCTATGAACCTGAAGGCAGTCTAACCCACTGTTAGTTGCACATGGATAGGCTCTGATGCTTTGTGCTGTGCCACCAACCTGGGGGTGTGTGTATCTGAGGTGCCTTTGGATACATCCCTCCTGTTCTGGTTTGGTGCATGTGTAGGGACGACAAGCATGGTATGAGGAATGACCTGGCAGTGATGGTGTGCACCTGGGAGCCTTGTACCAGGAGTCTGTTACTGCATGGATATTGCTGTACCCCATGCTAAGGACAGTTTCCACTGCATGCATCTTGAGGTTTACACTGCTGCTGTTGAGTAGCATTTCTATTAGTGTCCTATCCCGTGTGATACCTGTGTAGGTGGCTATGTAATGTCAGCCTTGCATACAAAGGCACTATGTGTGTAGCAACAGCCTCTGCCAATATACAATGGCCCATGGGTGACAGGTGCAAGCTGTCCCAAGCAAAGCAATGTGGCTTGTCCAGCATGTAATCCCACACTGACAGGCATTGGATCCCCTTTGAATGTCACCGAAACATACGTTAATTGCAGAAACTGATCATCCTGTCTACATATTGTGGCAGCATTCTTGGTGAGGGTAAGATGCTACTCAAGGTCAGGGTCATACCAGCCTGTGCCACAAGCTCAGAGAGCCCCTCTATGTCCCCTAACATGTAGTCCAGGGAGGTGCGTCAGAGGTCATACACACTGGCACAGACAATGACTGAGTCATACTTCTACATGCCTTGGAGTGACCGGTATGCTTGTGTTATGTGGTGGATCATAGTGCCCGACGGGCATCTCAGCATGACCTTCACCTTGTTCAGCCTGGTGAGCAGGACCTCAGTGTACCTGATGATAGAGGTACCTCATACAACTGTAGCAGGTGTGTTGTCAAGCTGTATGGCCTGTGACTGTTTGGCACACAGGCTTTGTGAGCTATGTGTTGCATGTGCTCTGCTCTGGCTTAACGTTTGCTTGTGTGTCTGCTTTGCAGGTGTCAGCTGCTCAGGCAGGATGCTATTCTGAGAGTCCAATAATGTACCTGTGTGTTTCTGTGTTTGGATTGCGGTCGTGGCAGGTCTATGGGAGACTGGTACTGTATTCACTGTAGTATCCCACTCCACCTGACAGGGAATGCCAGTGCTGAGTTAAGAGAGCTTAGCTCCCAGTTTGGCTATGTGGTTGCATCACTCACATGTGTTGTAAGTGTATGGGAAGGGAGAGGGTTGTCTGTGTACATGAGGCAGCTGTAACATTGCCACATGACTCACAGATTCACCAACTGGACCTGAGAGTAGATTGACAGGTGACCTTTGCACATGCTACCATAGCATTGTGAATCCCATACTAAGTAACGACACATAGGGCCAATGGGGAACAAGGTACTCAAGGTGACTATGTGAGGGTGTAGTGCTCCTGATTTGTTAGTGCTGGCATATATGAATGCTGTCTTGAGCAAATGCGAGGTAAGTCATATGCAATGTGTTACAGGCAAGCTACATGCAAACAGGACAAACAGTGACGTTCTGTCAAGTGAGACATGGACATCAGTACAGTAAGCAATACAGATGTCACTAGGGATCCACAGAGGCACTGTAAATCTGCACTGCAGGTGGAATCAGTGTTTCAGGAACATAACAAGCAAACATGCATACAAACAAAGCTACAGTCAGCAGGCCTGTATGTAGACTATGCTACAACAAACAAGGTGTATGACTTCCAGTAGGTAACAGTGCATATATGCAGGCACTATAAGCCTGTACCCAGACATTCACAGGTCAGACGGGCTGGGTCCAGCCACACCCCCCACAAGTGTATAGACCACGTACCTTTGTAATGTTGAATAACTGGCCTGATACCCAAGTGCTCATACCTGTAATAATACACATGTCAAATAACAGACACTGAGCCCTCACTCAGCAGTTCCAGACTTAGTATGATGTATGCTACCTGTCCTGGCACCACAGTATCCTTGACATGTATGGACACTCTCCCTCCTGTCATAGTTAGTTCTGTGTTTTGGTGCTGTCATGCATGGTATGAGGTGTGACCTTGTAGTGCTAGTGTGCTCTTGTGAGCCTTGAACCTGTTGTGTAGTACTGCACAGATATCAACATCCTCAAACATCCTCATTGCAGAGTCGAGTGTGGACAGCATGCAACTCGCAGTTGACATGACCATCATTGAGTATCAATATGTACATTGTCATATCCCCTGTGCTACCTATGTAGGTGGCCATCCCTTGACAGCCTCACCACCAGTATGCAAAGATGTGCAGACAGTACACTGTGGTAAATACTATGGGTGTACAAAACAATACAATGACATTCATACTGTAACTGCATCAGGCATGCTGGTATATACCCACAATGATATCATTACACTGTACTGTTGTCAACATCATACTATTACAACACTTCTATGTAGTCACCCTGTGCATCAGCACCATGTTAACCTGTTCCTGCACCGATTTTACAGATTGCAGGAGGTGGCACAGTTTCATCATATGCACAGGGTGTGTACCTGGTATGCCTGAGTCTGCCACTAATACAACCAATTGACATGTCTGTGTGTGTGTGTGTTGGTGAGGGACAGCAGTACAAGATGGGGCAATGTTGATGCAGTGTGTGCGTGTATGCGGTAGCCCTAGGTGTTATCACTTTGCATGTGTGTATGCATGCACACAGTCCCACCTCATGGCTGCCATATACAGGTGTTTGTGGACAGCCACAGACTGTACCTGCCAGGTCATACAGATCACTGTCTGTGGCCATGGACATGGTACCTGTGCCTGGCAGGGGTGCTACGGACCGTATCAGGTACTAAGCCAGACTGGGTACTGTCATCAGAAGCAGGTGGTTGGTGACTGGAGACAGGTCCCTGTTGGGACTGTCCAGCGCCACATGCACGTGGTCTCCTGGGGCGGTCTGATGACAGCACAGACCCAGCATTGCTGGGGCTGCTGCTGGCACTATGTGAGCAGCCGCGGGCCTGTTATCATCCGCGACGGCTGCCAGCTGCTGCTGTTGCTGGCATACAGCCACGTCGACGCCTCAACCGTCCACCATTGCCCTGGCTCATGGACATGTAGTTGTGGAACAGATCTAATGTGTCCCCCCAACGTCTGTCAATGACCTCGGTGAAGTTACGGATGGCAGCCGCAACATCATGCATACTGTCACTCATAGCTGTGTGACATGTTCTCAGCTCCCTCAGACTCTGTATCATGTACCATTCCATACGTGACTGTGCCTGCATTACAGCCTGAAACATAGCTGAGTTTGAAAGACCTCTGTGGGCACATCTGACAGAGGTATGCCCACGGATGCTCCCACGAGAACCCCTGGACGTCTGCCTGTGTGGTACCATGTCAGGACCCTGGCCATGGCTGCTGTGTGGGGATGCATGTGCCACCGATACCACATTACCCTGGTCAATGCCCACTGTATCCTGTCCATCACCTAGGGACATTGGTGACAAAGGATGTATTGGCAGGATGACTGTGCTCATTGATGGGGTCGACAGCTGTGTAGTGTCAATTGGCTGACCAATGATGGACCCTGGCACACCTACCTGTGCCATTACACAGGTATCATCATTATCACTATCCACAGCAGCTGATTCAGGTTCCCTGCTGCACAACACCAGAGCAGCACCAGAACCTGTGGGAGTAAGACAGGAAACACAGTTTACAATGTGTACACAATGTCACCACTGATACACACATGCACACATGCACACATGGGCACATGCACACATGCACACATGCCACATGCACACATGCACACATGGGCACATGCACACATGCACACATGCACACATGCACACATGCACACATGCACACATGCACACACCTCAGTATATGAGATATCAACACACAGACACAAACACACCTGCAATCAAACACATAGCACTACTGCTTCAGCCTATTATTACTGTTAGTATCAAGAGTATTGAAGGTAATGGTATTACACACTCACCAGCATGGATAGGCTGCCTTGCTGTTACACCAGAGGGACCTGCAGAAAAGAGACATTTATTGTCAGTGGGCACAACTGTGCCATTGATACTGTGGGCATGATACAGTTCAGTAGTGCAACAGTTAGCTTCCACAGGTGTACTGCTGATATTGAGAATATCACTCTTGCACAATAATTACCAAGATTACAGCTACAAACCGAGGACACACCTCACACATGCATAACCTAACAGTGTACAGAATGGTCAACTATACACATGGCATGTTACCTGCATGCTCCGTGTCCTGCTGCTGTGTGGCTCCAGCCTCCATCATTACACATGTATGCTGCTGCTGTTGCTGTTGGGCTGGAGCCACAACACTTAGGAGTAGTCCCTCCAGTCTGGTGAGGGGGATGTCTAGACACCCCACCACCTGTGGCAAGCTGCTGCCTGTGGATATTCGACGCACGTTGATGAACATTTCTAATTAAATCACTGCAGTGATGGCATGCCTGCTCATATGTCCGGTTATGTGTGCCTATGTCATTTACCCGACGGACCAGGTCTTGCCACAGTGCAGCCCTCTCCTGCTGTTTCTGGCTGGTGCGGGAAAAGTGTACTGCGAAATCCCGCACCATGATCTGGTGTATCTCTTCCTCCTCTGCAGTGGAGTGCACAGGGTTCCGCTGGTGGACCATAGCCCTGAAAAGGAGAAGGAAAATATGTCAGCAATATCTGTCAGCAAACTATGGCACACATAATACACATAATACTCGACTGCAGTGATATAACTTAACCACCATATATAGCATCTGTCTGTCTATTGGGGGATACACATGTAAATGACCAGATATCAGTGCTCATCCAACAACTGTGCAACAGTACCTGGCACACTCCATACGACAGACTAGTATACTGCAGCAGTCAACACACTGGTTCAGGTACAATGCACAACCTCACACTGGGGGTTGTATCAAGGTACTGTATGGGGAACATTATCAGCCCATGCACTGCACACAATGCACGTTACATATTTCACTGGTAATGCACACTACTCTTACTTGCCATAACCCTACCTACACCACAGTGACATACAGGGTAACACAGCACAACATATGGCAATGTAGTATGTGTTGATCGCAATACCTCACACATCTGTCTCTGGCCTCACACCAAGGACACACACTACCATGACAGACAGACAGTCATGGTGAGCAATCACACCAGTACACAACATGCACCCAGTCACTGGCACACTCATTCCACCTCACATATTTCGTTTGCAATGTGTTCATGGGTGTGCATTGTGTCTTAGGTAGGTAGTGTGCTTTTGGCCCTGGGCCTACAGCAGCATACTGTTATGCTACCCTGCCCCTTGTGACACATGTGTTATGATCGTACCTGCTCCTTACAAACAGTTACACAGGGTGACTCATATGGCATATTACCTATCTGCATAACATTCAGCAGGGGTATGTCTGACATCTACTCATGGGGAGCCTTGCTTCTTAATTCTGTGTGGTTTACTACAGGGTATGTCGTATCTGTGGGTAGGGTCCTGTACCTCCACCATGTGCTCTATACTGCAGTGACAAGGACGACAGACATAGGTAATTTGTGTTGTGGATGTTGGAGGTGTTACCATGGTTGTTAGACAACTGTCATGGGTGTGACCGAACTATGTATATCCAGCAGTGGTAACCTCTATGTAGGTAGTCTGTGTGCGCTCTGTGGTCTTGTCAGTCACTCTGCATAGGTATTGTGTTTGAGTGCATTGACACAGTTACTTGCATATGTCTGTGTCCTTCTCCATATCTGTAGCTGTCATGGGAGGTACATACCATGTAGGACATTGTGGGGTGTGGAGGGGTACAGTGACCTACATGTCCATAGCTGACACACCATGTCCGCTGACACATTCCATGTACAGGTATTACAGGACTAGTGTGCCACTGTGTATATCAATGGGGAGCCTATTGTACACTTGTTGCCCCTGTTCCCCTGACACATGCAGTGGTGGGCAGGCATGCACATATGTGGTGGTTACTGGTGTCAGTGTTTTGAATGGGGTATGGTACTCCAGTATCCACACTGGTGTTCACTCCATGCCTTTGACACCAGGCACCTGTTGCAAGACATCTGCACACATGTGCCTCACACAGTATATATACATATATATATATATATATATATATATATATATATATATATATATATATATATATATATATATATATATATATATATATATATATATATATATATATATATATATGTTTGTATATATGTATATAATATGTATATTGTATATATAGATGTAGATATATACATATATATGGGGGGAGAGAGTGAGAGAGACAGAGGGAGAGTGAGAGTGAGAGGGGGTGGGACAGAGAGAGAGAGTTAGTCATATACAGACATATCTGTTGATAGTCAGATCAATCTGTATATGTATATGTATCTACATATATCTATATATGTGTGTGTGTATTACATATATCTGTACATACATATTCTACCAATCTCGATGTCTGTGCAGTAAGTGAAACCTGGTTCAAGGCTCCTGAGAGCACACCAGTGGTACCAGGCTATACCTCGTATCATGCTTTTTGGCCCCAGGACTCGGGACAAAACAATAAGGGAGGGGCAGTGTCCATATTCATGAAGGACACCCACACCTCCAGGTTAGTGGCAACACATGAAGCATCAGAGACCATCCAGGTGCAAATAACCATAGGCAAACCTGCTATACAACTGGTAGCATGTTACAGACCACCCTCCCAATCTCAGGAACCACAGTCAGCCTTCCTGAAGACATTGGAGGATATGAATGTCCCACCACACACCATCATATTGTGAGACTTCAACTACCCTAACATACACTGGGTGCATTATTCTAGCCCAAACACCCTAGCCCAAAGGTTCCCGAAATTCACTAAGTCAAATGCAGTGGAACAGCTAGTCACCTCTCCCACAAGGGGAGATAATATACTAGACCTGATCATCACAAACATGGGGACAATGTGCTACACACCAGAAGTATACCCCTCACTAGTCACATCTGACCACAGACTAATCACCCTGGATATACATATCCCACCTCCCCCACAACACAAAAGACTACAGTGGGAAACCTCTCACATGCCGACTTTACACTTCTTAAAACTGAGTTGGTATCCTTTAAGCCCACTGGGCCAGTGGAAACCACATCCCACAATGCAGACTCCTTCACATATGCTTTCTACGGACATCTCCAAGAATGCATGGATCATGCAATCCCAAATAAAACCAAGACCCTCTCCACCAAGGGCAGGCATCCTGTCTGGTGGACCCCAGCCATGAACAAATTGTATAACAACAGAAGGTAGCTACTGCACGGCAGAGCAGAATTCCATAAAGATAAGGCATCTCTGATCAGCACTAGTAGAAAGATACGTTCTGTCATACAAACATGCAAGGCCAACAATGAGAGGGAAATCACTATGGACACTACAGATAACCACAAGGCCTTCTTCTGCTATGTTAGACACCTGGGTGGAAACCCTCAGATATGTTCAGAGTTAGTTCACAGTGACAAAAGCTACACTGAACACACAGATATTGCCAACATTCTGGCAGACAGGTTCAGTGCAGATTTCTCCCCTCCCTCACCCCCACATGAGGAATTACTTATCCCAGCTGACTGTAACCTCCCTGTCATCTCAGATGTCCAGCTGAGAACTGCCCTCAGCAAAGCTGTAAACACAGCATCAATGGGACCCAACGGTATCGCAGGTTGCATGCTACGTGAACTCCAAGAGGAGCTAAACACGCACATAAAATGCTATTCAACCATAGCCTTACTACAGCATTTGTGCCTGGACACTGGCATACAGCAACAGTAGTCCCACTCCACAAAGGAGGCACCTCTACAGACCCTGGTAACTACTGCCCCATAAGCTTAACCAGCCTGGTCTGCAACGCTATGGAAAGAATCATTATGGAACTCATACACAGAGACATTGGGGACTTAGACACTTGATCCCACCCAGTTCGGCTTTGTAGAGGGCAGATCCTGCCTTATGAACCTGGTTGACCTTTTCAAATCAGTCACTAGAGCCATTGACGAGGGCACAGCAGTCCATACAGCCTACCTGGACTTGCCTAAGGCTTTCGACACAATACCCCACTCTGGCATCATAGACATGATCAACAGCTTAAATGTAAATCCATATGTCACAAGATGGGTTGCAAACCGGCTAATGGATAGAAACCCTACAGTCAAACTCACTGGTGCCATGTCAGACTCAGAGCCAGTCACAAGTGGTGTCCCACAGGGCTCTGTCCTGGGACCGCTCATGTTCGGCATTTATTTCTCAGATGTGGAAGCAGACATGGGAGGGTAGTGGCTGACAATGTTCAAAGATGACTGCATACTAGATGCCATAGTCGATACACCAGCTGACACATACATCCTACAGAAAGGCCTCATGGAAACCGACAACTGGTGCCGGAGTCATGGCCTTAAACTGCATGCCACATAATGTATAGTCATACCCTTTCGGACGGACAAGGTACCCACATATTATCACATAGACAGTAACCCACTGAGTACAGACAAAGTAATCGGAGACCTGGGGACACTAATCGATACTGACCTCTCATTTGACACCCATGTTGCCAAAGTGGTTGGATAGACTTCCTACCTTGCCCACCTTATCATGAAGGGATTCACATCCAGATCAAAAGAGGTCATTGTACCCCTATACTCCTCCCTTATCAGGCCCATGACTGTGTACTATGCCCCATTTGGTATGTACCTCACCTGGCACTTACAACAACTAGGGGGACCCCATAAGTACATCACCAGGAGGATCAAGGGTCTCCAACAACTTTCATATGCTGCCAGACTAAAGTAACTCATGCTCTATTCCATAGCATACTGCCTACTTAGGGGTGATCTGTGCCTGATGTACAAGGCCATGTCCAATCAGGTATTGATGGACATGTTCCACCTCATACAATCCAAATCCATCAGAACCACAACAGCTACAGATTTAAACCTCAGCACACATATGAATAGGACATGCTGTAGGGACAGATCCATAACTCAGAGGCTTCCCATACTGTGGAACAGGATCCCAGTTCATGTTAGGCAGAGACTCTCACTGACACTCTTCATGTGAATTCTTAATGAGTGGATGGGAGATCATAGGTTTACACCAGGGGTCATCTCTGTGTGACTACTAGACAGTGGCACAGTAATCTAATGCTATTATGTACGGGGGTCTTCACTGTGTCACTACTATACAGAGGCGCAATTTTCTAAATCTATTCTATACACTGTCTGCAGATAGCTTAGTACTAAACTATGACACTGTGAAACTATATATGTCTATGTATTTCTACATCCCTCTCTATCTATGTATACACATATGCATATTATATATATATATATATATATATATATATATATATATATATATATATATATACATATATATATACATAGAGATATATATATATATATATATATATATATATATATATATATATATATATATATATATACTCCTTTTTAGTTCCACATATGTATACACACAGTAACGTACTGATGAACATCCATTACTGTACAACCTACTTGTACATTGCACTACAACCTACATTGCTATGTGCACATAGCTACCTTCACATACATATGTATGTAGAGCCTTCAGTGACAGTTGCAGTATGTCCCGGCCCTATGCACATCTTCATATACATAGATACAGACCAATAACACATCTGGAGGGTTCACAGTATGTAGAGTATTATAGTAGTACTTTACATTACCTGTGTTTGTTGCAGCTGTTTGCGTAGGCTTGCAGTTACTTGGCCTGCTGTCAGCCTCTTTGTCTCTCTCTCTATCTCTCTCTCTCTCTCTCTCTCTCTCTCTCTCTCTCTCTCTCTCTCTCTCTCTTGTTCTGTAAGTGTATGGGTTGGTATGTCTCTCATATTTCAGGCTGTGTTGTAGACACTGCAATGCATGTTGTTCAGTAAGCTGAGTATTCCTTCCTCCAGTGTCATCTTCACTGCGTGTATATAAACTGACACCTACGACTAGTAATACTGTGTATATGGGTGTGTGTGTGCTTTCCTGTGGGGATTGTGGTGTAACTGGTATATAGCAGTGGCTCTTGCAATCTGTTGCTATGGCTTCAATATTTGGCCTTTACATTCACTCCTTGTATGCCTGCTAGGTGGCTTTCCTGTAATGTGTTGCTATTGCTTTCCTATTTTCCATTTACATTCACAGCTTGTAATGCTTGCTAAATCTGTTTGGGCAGCAATTCCCTATGTGTTTGTTGTGGTAGGGTGTTACTGCATGCAGTGTGGTCTGGCCATGGTGTGGGCCTTGACACTTACAAGGGTATTTGATCATGCTGCTGAGCAGGCCTCAGATACTCTCAGGTGCATCTTTTATCAGCCTCATGGAATGGTACATATCAGTGGGATACTCCAATGAAATATTCTGATATTCTGCAGTTGTGACTGTGGGTTATTTCAAGCATATGTATTAGTACACCATTTGTGACGTGCATGTGGTGCATACCTTCAGTCATTCATAGTTACCATTGCATGTGTAGTTACACCTTTCTGCCTACTGTTAGTACATTTTACAGGGTGTCAGTGGGGCACAGTTGACATTTGTTTTCACATCAGGGACATCCCTGTAACTCAGTCACAGTTGCTATGTCTGATCTCTTAACTATTCAACTATGGCAGTGTTTATCCTGCTCTGAGTATGTGTGTGGCTTGCCAGATGCTACTCTGACATTATTACCTAGTAGCTACCAACTAGCATGACTGTTTCTCATCACACAGTACTATTTTACAAATCCACTAGATTTGACAGTAAATATACATGACATGCTTTGTGTACTAGACTTGCTATATTCCCTTTACATTAATCCCTACTATTTTATGATATATTTCTTTCAGCACAATGCTTTTGTATCGCAATCATGGCTTAGTGGTAAGTCATGCAGACTAGTGTTTCCAAGGTCCTGGGTTCAAGACTGACGGAGGTATTTTATTTTGCTGCTGAGAAAACTACAGGCTTTGTCATTCAGAGTGACTAAGGCACTTTTAAGCAGTTGTAGGAGGGATATAGGAAAGGCCCATAGCTGCCCATTTCTTCGTCAGCAACAGCTGTGCATATGTTTGTAATTTGGTGTGAAATTTGAAACCTTCCACCCCTGAGAGAGGTGTGAGGACAACAATAATATTTGTTGTACAGCCAGTTGTAATTGCCAGTTTACATGTCCAGCAGACATGTGTGAAAAATGGGCAGCTATGTATGGGGCGTAATTTTTTTGTGGGTACAGAGTGCCCTTTTTTTTTTCAGGTGAGAGTGGTATGTCAGGTACAGGAAGTCGGTATAGCTGGGGAGGTAGGTAGGGGAGGTTAACAGACAAGACAAACAAGACGCATACAGGGGTGGTGTATGACACATGTGGGGGGGGTTACACAATTGACGGGGACGGATGTTTGGATATCTCGAGCCCATGAGCCCACAGATGGTAACAGTGGAACTGAGATCCCCACCCATGGGCAGTTGCCACTGTGCCTTCACTGCCCAGGAAGGGGCTGTGCTGGGGGCTGTGTAGGATGGGCAGCAGTCACACCCGTGAGTTGTGCCTCCTGTGCCTCAAGCTGGCTATGGGGCCCAAGCACAGCGTGCCGGATCTCCCTACACACCACAGTCCAGACACTACGGAGGGTGAGTGGATGTTCTCCTCCGGCCACACTTGCAGAGGGGGAACGAGCCCCATCCCCTGCAGCGCTTCCACCCGCAGGTGACACAGGGGCACCGGAGGAGGGTGCGGCCTGGGCACTACTGCCAGGTTCACTCACCAGCTAAGGTGGGAGAGGTGGGTCCGCTGGAACCCGCCTTCCCTGTCGTCCTATGTTTTGCATTATTTAGTGACAGTTTGGGTTAGTAACGTGCAATACCATTCACAATTAGTTGTAACAGCATGCATTAGTATTCCCATTAACCAAACACCCATAAATTCAAGCCGTTGAACAGCAAGCATAACACATGCATAATTTGCACAACAGTACACGTTCCAACAACATACAGGGTTTTGTGATGGTAACAGGCCATCAGGTTTGGATGTATGAACAGGGCACATGCATCAACGTGCATGCAAATATGTATGAACCAACAAGACAATTGCCCAGGGGAGTTAATTGTGAATACACATACCCATTTCACGTGGAATGGATTATTTGTGGTTATAGGGTAGGGTGAAGAAATATTTCATTAACAACTTCAAATACCTATACATATGCTGTACATTTCTACTAGCTGCAGATATATACACACTACAGGTCTGACTGCAGTTTCCTATGTGTAAACTTATGCATGTTGGTGATAGGAATGTTACTGCTACATCAATATACATTTCATTTTTATTCATACACATTCATATCTGGCTCTGTTCAACTACATCATCCTGCTACATTTGCTTTATATGGCTCTAGACTGTGGATGTTTGGTATTTCATACAACCATACTATCTGCATATTGCAAACTGAGAGCAACATATCCAGATTTTGGGACACACATTCCAGCTTCAGTACTTTTTTCAACACATGTTGCTGTTTGGTTGTGCCTGTCACATTCATTTCATTCTGTACTGACTGCAGTATACTTTATTCAGGAGCTATTACTACTTTATTGGTGGATTCATACCTCTTTCTCTCACTCTCTCACTTGTTTTATTTTTACAATTCAGGATGGTACTTAATTCTTATAGGTTCATAGGTTCATAGGTTCATAGGTTCATAGGTTGGTACTAGGCTATCAGCCCTAGGGCCTATACAAGCCTAGCCACAACCTGGCTGTTTATTTTCCCATTATTTACTTTTTCATGGACCCCTGTCTAGCAGGGTGACTGATGTGATCCTGGGGTGAATTTCCTTTCTCCCATCAATCGTCAAGGTTCCTCTTCCCTGTGTGTAGCTCTGAGGGATTGAGGGATTAGGATTTCTTGAGATCTCTGAGTAGTGAGCGAGAGAGACAGAGTATAGCTGGTTTTTTAAGGTGGTCAGCGTGGGGCATCTGCTAGTTGTTGCAGATGTCTTGAGAGGGTACATACCAAATGGGGCGTTGTATTCTATAATGGGTCTAATGAGGCTGGATGAAAAGCCCTTTGTGATAGGTGTGCACAAGATAGAAGATTTCCTGACTGTTGTGGCGATGTGTTATCGAAGGTAAGACCACTGTCAAGTCACTTATCACGCTTTCTGTGTTTAGTGTACTGCCACCTATATGGTAATTCATGGATACATGTTTTTTCCCAAAGGGATAACAATACATTAAGCATCTGTTTCCTCTGTAAGGCCCTTTAGAGTATCCACACATCATTTGGATTCAATAATGGCTCCCAGTTTGCAGTCATCTGCAAACTTTGTTAGCCAGAGTCCCTTAGTGTTGACCTGTACTTCAGAGAGCTTTAGAGGCTTTACTGACATGTTTTACTTAGTTATAACAATCCTTTCCAACAGTCTCACTTGTGTCGTTTCAGAATTTAAACGGGGATATATTTCACACATGTGTTTTACTCAGCTTCTGTAGCTGTACTTTTCAGCCTGCTGCAGGTTATGTACTATTATATTACAGGTGGAACATCTTTATTTCAGACTTCTTTCATTTTTATTTTTGGATTACAGGCTGCATCACACTTATGTAATCAAACAATACTAGCAAAATCTATCTTACACTGTTACTTGCACTTTTTATTAATAAATGACTACACTGCACTCTTTTGCAAGCTGTCATACTTATATTTTTTTACAGTTACAGGGAGAGAATTACTAACCTGCCTGGTGGCGCAACCGCACAAGCCTATCGGCATAGGCTCGACGATTCATGGAACGGACACCTGCAGCTGTAATATAAATGAAGTAATACTGGAATACACATCTCCATAATATCAGCTAGGTTAATTTCTTACATAAATAATTACATGTAACTTACTCAGTAGTGGGGCGTTGGGCATTTGCCAGGCCTCCTGGATCCAACGTTTCAGTTGGTCCTGCTTCCGTCTCTTCAGGTCCGCATGGTGGTGATAGACCTGTTCACCAGTCCTTGGCATTCCTGTGGCACTGGTGAGATCATGTGCCAACCGGTCCCACGCCTCAGCCCTATATGCTCCCCACAGGACCTGGCCCTGCATGAGTTGGGCCTCATGATCATGGACGAGGAGCCAAACCATATATTTGGACTTCTCAATGCCCCACCTCTGTGCTCGGAAGCAACTACCCTCTCCTACTCCTGCCATCCTGACTGCAAATCAGTTCCACAATCAGTTATGCTGTGTATTCCCGCCTATGGGGCTTATATATGCCGTTTTTCCTGCACTTATCTGATTGGCCATTTTGGAATTGTATCAGCTTCACAAAATCTGCTTTGTCATGCTTCTCTTTCCATTCATTCCTATATATATGCAATTACTGCATTTCTAAGCGCAACTGTCATGGCTTAGTGGTTCAGTACTTTGACTATGGTGCATGGTATCCTGAGTTCGAGCCTGGCCATTGCTTTTTATATTTTATGACTGTCTACACAGGCTAGGAGGTGTGTCTGTGTAAAGGCAATTTTGATACAGCTTGCTCAACATTGCCCATTGGCTAGCTTGTTGGCGCGGTGCGCAGCTCCGCGCAAACGGATCACGCTGGCTTATGCGCCATTTGGCTGTCAGCACGCATATTACACTCAGCTCAGCTACGGGCACACAGTTTCAGCATGTTAAAACTCTGCTCAACCCCAGGCACTCATTTTACACCTGTTAAATCACTGTTCACCTATGGACACTCATTTCACACCTGTTAAACCACTACTCACCTACGGGCACTCATTTTACACCTGTTAAACCACTGCCCACCTACGGGCAGATATACTCAGCTTGTTAGAGTGTAGCTCAGCTATGGGCACTTCTTACATTTGTTCTTTTTTTTTTCACACATTTCTTCATAATACATGGCCCATTTCATTACATTTTACATAAAAATAATTTTATACATGTACATATATGTCAGGGAATTGTTTCGTGCTTATTTCACTAAAAATAAAAATTGATGTTGTGGGGGCTCGAACCATGAATGCCTCCGCTTCAGCCGATGTCTCTACCACTACACTATTGCTTCTTGGCTTACTTTGCATATTTAGTTCTTATATGCTTTTCCACTGACTGCTAACTGTGGCTAAGCGATGGGCATGCCCGCGCAAACGAGCGCACTCACGGGCAAACATCTTTAAAACTTATAAAAAAATATAACATGTTCATTTTTACATTTTATGTTAATAGTCTGTGGGGGCATGTGTTGTGTTGTGTTTATTGACATTTACACGGACTCTGTCATGGGGGTTTACTTTTGGGACTTTTACTCTTCTGGGGGCATGTCCGTTTGCAGGGCTCACCCTACAGACACGCCCCCTACTGTCTTACACGGACCGTGTTAGCCTTTGGTGTGAGTCAGCATGCCCTCATGCATATGCATGGCATGCTGACGTCACACCGTTTAACTGCAGCCTCCGTGTAAGCCTTGTAACTCTTACATGGAGGCTTCGTGAATCCTGCCCTTAGTCAACCAGAGTCCTTTATTATTTACTTTAAATTCAGAGAAGTACATTCCAGACAGGAAAGGTACTAGCACCAAACTTGGGGAAATCCACTGATGACAGGGCTTTTTGTGAAGGTAGCTTCCACTATTTTGATCTCTTTTGCTTTACTATATGTAAGCCAGTTTGTGATGCAGTGGGTGATGTAGGCGTTTATTATTAGTTTGCTTAACTTTTCTGTTATGCCCAAGGGGGTTTTGTGTCAAAGGCCTTGGTCAAGTAGAGGTAAGTGGTGTGAACTGTTTTACTTTCACCATTGTCTTAATGACCATTTCAAAGAAGTTCACCAGGTTGAGTAAGCATGACCTGCCTTTTGCCAAGTCCAGACTGAGATGGATCCAGTGTTTGGAGGTAACATTTTCAGCTGTTTGCATTAAAACTACAGTAGAGATTGGGTGACCTGTAGATCGGCACCCTGATTGGAAAATGAACATTTTCCATCAGGGTGTAAATGTGTAGGTAATGCCTCCTGAAAAATTAGTCCACTGCTTCATGGCAGCATATTAAGTTGCAGTGGAACTCAGACTAAATGTAACCTAACAGTCATTATTTTATGCTCGCAAAGTAGAAGTGTGTGTGTGTGTGTGTGTGTGTGTGTGTGTGTGTGTGTGTGTGTGTGTGTGTGTGTGTGTGTGTGTGTGTGTGTGTGTGTGTGTGTGTGTGTGTGTGTGTGTGTGTGTGTGTGTGTGTGTGTGTGTGAGCGTGTGTAAGAGAGGGAGTGTGTGAAGAGTGAGATTGTTCGATCAATGGCAGTAACAGCAATTAAGAGGTTTGCATATACTGTTTAAGTCACAAAAGACCCGACTGTGGCCCAGGTGACCCAAGTTTAAGCAGCTTATGTACTTGATGGGGTTGGCAAGAAGGATGAGCGTACCCATTGTGGGGAAGAGGGACATTGCTAAGTGTCTCTTCAGTGGAGGAAATTGAAAAGATTCCAAGCTGAGGTGGGCAGGAGGACAACAGTAGGGAAGGCCACTTTATGGATCCAGGGCAGGGCACACACTCAGGCTACTTACCATTTCCTGTCTAGCCTAACATTGATGTTAGCATATAAGAGAGGGGCTTAGGACAAAGGGAAAAAATGGCACTAGTTCAAGATCTTACCTCAGTTGTCGACTGAGTGTAAGATCCAGGACCCCCTTACCATAAGAGACCCTGGAGATGAAGGAATAAATGAATCAACATATCAACAGGAAGGTGCCTTGACAGTTAATGGGTACCAACTGAAAAAAAAAAAAGAGAAAATAATTTATGTGAAGCTGTAGCTTGGTTGGGGGAGGGGGCAGCAGTGTGAGAGCTGTGACTACACATTTGAAAACCCTAGCTACACCTCTGCATTCCAGTATGTGGGCTGCTTCACTAGATGCATATATCATAGTACAGATTTGTTTGCATTTGTTTGTATGTTGAAGCAAGA
Source organism: Protopterus annectens (assembly GCF_019279795.1). NCBI lineage: Eukaryota > Metazoa > Chordata > Ceratodontiformes > Protopteridae > Protopterus > Protopterus annectens. The sequence goes on from NC_056738.1 coordinate 56,748,361, forward strand.
ACGGCACACATCTCATCAGTGTTGTGACTTTCTGTTAACAGACATTATATCATGAAATGCTCCTCACTCTCCCTTTTTTATATTTTGAGAACTATTTTTTTTTTTTTTATTTCCTGAATAGTTATATTATGTCCTTCCTGTGTAGGCTCCTTTGTGGTCCACAGTGGTGAGGTAACTCTTTTGTGTGGCACAAATTATAAGCAAAAATATGGCATCCATATTACTTGTATACCAATTCTGGCATGGAAATATCATGGCTTTCATTCATGACAGTTTGGGTGAGAGGAAGGCAGGGATCAACCAGATAGTTTAGATATTTCTGACTGTTATTTGCGTGTCTGATTCATGTGTACAGTTTGGGTGAAAGGAAGTGCTTAGGGAAACATATGGTTTTACTGATTTTACACTAACTGCAGCATTGATCAGCCACATATTTTGGACAATATTCTTCCTTTGTCACTTATGTGTCTGATTCAAATCAGAGGGATGGTTCAGTGAGATAACTGCTATTATTACTTTTGAACTAATTCTTACATGGATCAACCAGATAGTTTAAATATTTCTGACTTTATTTATGTGCCTCATTGTAACCAGTGGGACGAGGCAGAGAGAGAAATGTTATTACTTGTACACTAATTTTGGCGTGGACCAGCCATATATTTTGGACAATATTTTTGGCTTATCTACAATTTAGGTGAGAGGAATGGCTCAGTAATATGTTAAACTATTTTTTCTTTAATATTTTTATTAAGAATGTTATACTATTTCTGTAATGAGAGATGGTAATGAGTCAGTCTTACCTTACACCTGCACCAGGAATGTAATACATTTCTGCTCAATAGGGTGCAGCAATTATCACCTTTGTCTGAACATGGAGAACCTTGCAGTAATGAAATGCAAGTCATTATCACATTATTAATTTACAATATGTGTAGTTACAGTATATCACTGAGTCATTATTACTTATCAGGTAAAACCTCCATCAACTGCCACTGTTATTCACATTACTAAAAGTCATTATCACAATGATGAATGCAAGAGCCAGGTTTTGGTTTCTGTATGTGTGGAGTCATGCAGAGTTTTTTCCACAACTTCTTAGGTTATGAAATTTATTATATGATTTTCATATGTTGGTAAATAACTATGGTAGGAAACATTTCAATATGCTGAGTAAAACCTCATTTTAAAGACAGTATCAGTACTTACAAGATGGTAGAAGAACTGTATCTGTGTACATGTACAGATATCACAGTTTATGACTTAGGTTATGAAATGTATTATATATTTTTTCATATTTTGGTGAATAACTGGTAGGGAACATTTCAACATGCTGAGTAAGTGTCACAATCAAAATGTACAACTTCATGTAATACTATGAACTGTGAGTATCATACATGGACAGATGACACAGTTTGTTTGCATGTAAGATTATGAAAATTAATATATTTGCCATATTTCTATGAAAACATGTGCAAGGAAGTAAGGCAACATCAGGGGTAAAGTGTAATATTCACAGAAGAACAAACAAATAACAATATCTGCAAAAAATCAATGCTTATCTATGACAAAGGCTGAAATAAAATACTCAGCTTATTTGTTGCATTATAGAAATTAGGATATCTTTCATTATTATGCCCATTTCTTTGCAAAGGAATATGGTGACAATACACATGATGGATCATTTTGAAGCTGACATTAAACTACACAACTTATACATTGATATGTAGTCTCTGTCTGCTACAGATGCTGAGATATTATGCTTTGTTTAATTATCATATTATGAGAATATAATATTAATCACAGTTCTATGAATATCTCCGTAAAGGAGCATCACACAGTAATGGTTAAGGTATAATTTTAAAGCTGATATTCACACTAATTAATTACAGAATGCATGAGTCTACATGATAAGTTCACCAAGATACTGTGATTTGTTTCACCAAAAATGTAAAAAAATATGCATAACATCATCATTCCTTGCCAAATATTTAATAATGACTTAGATACACACTATCAACCTTTATACAATTGGAAAGATCAGTGTCTACTGAACTACTTTCGTAGTTACATTTTTACTCTAGCTCTTGTGGTTAAAGAGTTATGCACATTTGTTTTCTGTATGGTATTACAAATGGATTATCTGAAAAAGAGTTCAGGCTGCACTGTTGTTCCTATGGTGGAAGTAAGCAGCCAGTATTTTCTGAGCTGCTCTCAAGTGAATGAGTTAACTGCACCTTAATCATGCTATAGAATTTGTAGTATTCAGTGCCATTACTTAATACATTGAATATTAAAATGACTCCAGTTGAAAAAGAAATACAAACATCTGTTTTTCTTATTCACTTGAAAATTGTTTGTTTGTGTCTTTCGGCTTTTCCTGGTTAGGGGTCGCCACAGCAGAACTCTGGTCCGCTAATGATTGGCAGTTGATTTTTATGTACCGGCTTGCCAGGCCTGATGCACAACCTTCAATGAAGGTATGCCCATTCATGCATGTCTCCATGCAGAAGACGCTTTAGCTGAGAATCGAACCGGATAGCATCTCACTGTGAGGCGACAACGCTACCGCAGCACCACCACTGCAGGTATTCACTTGAAAATATTTCTCACATTTACTTTTCTTTTTACTCTCAGCTTTAGGCAACTGCTGAGGTACATGAAATCTAATTAACTTCTAATTAACTTCTGTTAGTACCCACTAATGAGTCCCACACCACCTTGTTTAATTGGAATGAACATTTTTTTTCTAGTAATCCATGGATGCATAAGATTTATTTAGCATTTCTTAAACAAAAAAGTGAACTGGTTCATGGTCTCTTTTCAAATACAATCAGGTCAACAAGACAAAATGCAGGCAGGAGTCTCTTTTCAAATACAATCAGGTCAACAAGACAAAATGCAGGTAGTAATACAAACAGAAGTGTATAAGCATAAAAGCAGTAATTTTAAGTTTGCATACTATTTGGTAAACACAGTATGCTAACCTAACAAAACAGGTATATATTCAAGAAGCACTCGCATGTTTTTCGGCATGTTTGTCCTCAATAAACAAATGGTATAGGCAATTCTAACAATTAATCAAGTATCTAAACAGAACCGTAGATAAAAAATAAAAAATAAATTAGAGAGATAGTAGAAAAAAAAGGAAAAGAAAGACCCCCTGTTTTAAGGTAGAATAAAAAAGAAAAAAAATATTGTGTGCAAGAGGAGAAAAGGAACTGGTTGATGGATAGCTCTAATTAGTTGCAAGTATTAATATTTACATTAGTTAAATAGATTGTTGGGGTTCTACTCAAATTTGTATGAATAAGCTGAAAAGAATGCTTAGTCAGCATAAGATATTTTTTTTTTGTGTTCTTCTGTTGTCCTGTGTCTCTGACACAATTATATTTTCTAAATACATTTTATTAAAACCATTGCTGAAATGAATGACTATTATAAAAGAGATGAACAGATTTTAGGATACAATAGATAAAAAACAAGAAAACATTGATATAAAAGAACAAAGATAAAAACTATGTACAATGATGCTCACTATATAACCATCAAATGATACAGTTAAAACTAAACATAAGAATTGATTCTTGCATTCAATTTATTATTTTTCTAGGAATTCATTTATACTATTCCATTGATTATATATTGTTGTATTCCTTTAATATCTAAATTTAATAGTCAACATTTCTAATTTAGATACACCCATGAGAAGATCTTTAAAATGTTGAAAAGAGGGAATGTGTGAAGATTTCCAATTTTTTGTAATATCTTTCCTGGCAATTGATAAAACAGACCAAAGAAGTAGATGTTTACTCGATTTTACACAATTTGGAATTGGAGTGTTGAATAAAACGAATTACTTAGTGAGTAAAAAGTTATCAGCAAATATTGCTTGTAAGAATGTATTAGCATCTTCCCAAAATTTCTTTAAAGATATGCAATCATAAAATATGTGTCCAATCTGTGTTTTCTACCTTCTTACATCTCCAACAAAGTACATTTTCTTTACCTATCTTATTTATGTTATATGGAGTGAGAAATGATCTATTTAAAAATCTCCAGGTAAATATTCTCCATTTAAGTGATAAAGTAGTTTTACCAGCTGATTGAAGAATGTTTAGTTTATGTCTACTGAACGACTTTCGTCAGATTACAATTATTGGTGACAGATAAAAATTTCCAATAATTATCTGGGTATATATCCAAGTCAGACTTTATTGCTCTATATATGAGTGACAAACTGATTTTAAATGAATTATTCTGCTGAGCAGAAACAATCAAATACTGTATAAGTTTAGGAATTGAAATCTTAGATGGAGGTATAAGTTTAGGAATTGAAATCTTAGATGGAGGTATAAGTTTAGGAATTGAAATCTTAGATGGAGAGGGGATTAATTCAAGTTCATCGCTGATATATTTATAAGCTTCTTGTAACTCTTGCCATAGTGCCGAATCAAGGTTATTCTCTTCCATAAGAGTATTAATACATTTTAAATCATTACTATTCAACATTTGATGCCAATATATCAAGTGTTTCTGTTAAATTGTGACATTTTATAATAATCTGTAGATAAAATGATTCCTTGTGTATAGGCTATGGGGTAAATAAGGAGCATCCAACTTTCATATATTTTTAATCTAAAAATAACATTTTTAAAGGATTGTAAGATTAGTGTTATATAATTAGACTTAAATGCCTGGGTGCGGTAGTAGGAAAATAATTCTTTCAGTCTCCAGATAAATGAGATATTTACTAAATTTAGCATATAGGTATCATTATTATTTTTTAGATTTTGAGATAAAATTCGAATATTCTCTTTCCATTTTGATGAATATTTCCCATCTATGAGGCAAGAGATTGTTTTAATTACTGAAGAGATTGAATACATTTCTAAATTAGGTAGTGCAATACCTCCATTTTCCCAAATATACTCACGGTACGATAATGCAATCCTCGGTTAAGTTGGATGCCAAAGAAATTTCTTAATCATTGTATTAAACTTTTTAATTATTGAATGTGAAGGGGGTATAGATATAGACTGAATTATATATAATTTTTTAGGAAGTAATACCATCTTTATAAATGATAATTTATCTTCCATCGAGAATCTTACTTTAGTCCATTTATTTATTAAATTATCAATAGTTGCTATACTTTTATTGAAATTCAATTTTAGAATATTTTTTATGTTGTTAGTAATAATTATACCTAAATATGTTATTTGTTGGGATTGTGCTATATATTTTTCAAATTTATGTTGTATAATACATTTTTTGGACCAACTAAAAGTAGCAACTACACATATATCAGCCATGGAAGCCCTGGATAAAAATTCTGATGATGTTGCCATGGACCTGGTTGAATGGGTTCTCAAAGGCTTTAGTAAGGAAAGCCCCAATTTGTTATGGACAAATGATATACAATCAGTCAGCCATCTGGGTAAGGTTACTTTTGTAACTGGCTTGCCTAACTTGTAATCTGCAAAGGAGAGAAATAATTGATCTGTTTTTCTGAAATCCTTCATTCTATGTAAGTAAAAACTTAATTGCCTATGAATGCCTAATACGTGCAACATGTATTCACCTTTGTTTGTAAACTTTGGAAAGAAAACTGGCAGATTAATAAATTGGTTGATGTTGGATTCTGGCACCACCTTAGGAAGAAGGAAGGATGGTTTGTAATGCTGCCCTATCCCTATGAAATAATAAGTTAGGAGCTTTAGAGGGTAATGCTTGAAGTTCTGACAGTCTTCTAGCAGAGTTGATGGCTACCAAAATATAGTTTTTCAGCCCTAGCCGTGTGTAGTATGTTCACACCACCCCTTAGGATGAGAATACTATACCCATTTTGCTGTGTGCCTCTCCAGCAGTGACACAGAGAGATGATTTGGGTAAAACCTCCGATCTCCCCCATCACTCGTCAAGATTTCTCTTGAACATTCCAGCATGTCCCATATGTTTTGAGCCCTTTATCCTTTTGGTGAGGAACTTTATGACTATACATTTTGGCATTCAGCTTAAGGCCATGGCTCTGGCACCAGTTATCCATTTCTATGAGACCTCGTTTGCCTGCACTAAAGAAAAATAAAATAGGGGCAGGGGCCCAGGGCCCAGGACTGAGTGGGACACCACACGGACTTAGAGTCTTAGTCTGACATGGCACACCCAAACCTCTACCCTGTGTGTTCTGTTCTTGAGCCAGTTTGCAAACCCATCTTGTGACATATGGGTTTACATCTAAGCTGGTGAGCTTTTCTATGATGCCGGTCAAGGTAGGCTGTGTGAACTGCCTTACCCTCATCAATGGCCTTAGTGACTGTTTCGAAAAAGTCGACCAGGTCAAAAACTTACATTTGCATTTTGCTGCTGATTCAAAATGGGAGGGAATTAAGGCCTGTAGTACTAGATGTAAGTACTATGGTGGAGTTGGATACTTGTAAGGAGGTCTCAAAAGAAGGGTACCTATAAAAAGGCCTTGCAAAGTTTTGTTGAAGCCAAGAAGGAGTTTTCAACCCCTGTGTGAAAATTAGAGATGGCAGCTAATAGTTGAGGAACTGGCTCCTTCTTTAAAAATTGCTGCTAAAATTCAAGGACACTATGCACTGGTGCTGAAAAGAGTCAATATGTTCCTGCTGCAGCTAAAAAACAAATCTTTTCCATTTGCTTCTATAAAGTTTTCTTGTGGAAGCTTTGTGGGAAGACAAACATATATGCTGAACAGTGGAAGAGAGCGTATGCTGTCTGGCTATCAATGGAAGTGGAGAAACCATACAGTCAAACTTAGGTTTCAGATATCTGGGTGAATCAAGTCTGCTGGGTAAGACAGAACATTTGGAATGGGATCTAGAATCCAGGGAGAGTAGACTAGATGAGGCCAAATAAATGGGAATCAAATTTGCTGAGGTCAGTAAGGGGCAATGAGGATGACTTTGCTCTTCAACTGGGATGCTTTCTGTATAAATTTAGGGATTAAGGAGGTTGGGGATATGCATAGAGGAGACCAGGGGGCCAATCATGTAGTACAGCCCCCAGTGGGGGGATTAGGACAAAGAATCTGCTGCACTTGTTGTTTAGTGGAGATGCAAATAGGTCACAGCATGACTGGCCCCATTGGAGAAAAATAATTTCTGTTATTTTCTTGTTGAGAGATCATTAGAGATAAAAGATTTAGAAATGTCACAATCCTTCTGAAGATGCTCAGGGATAAGACAATAAATGCACAAGGTGTGCACATCAGAAAGAGACAACTTATGACAGCATTAATAGCAATTTTTAGAACCACATGGTTTTTCAGACATTTTGACAAAAAAGATTTTAGAGAGAAAAACAAAACTTATTTTTTTAAAGATAGAAGAAGGGAAGGAGATACCAACAATGGTATCAAAGAATACACTAACTGTGTAAAAGGGGATAGAAGGTGAAAGTTTACCAAACATGGTAAGAAAGAATTATCCTAACATGTAGGTAGGGAGGAAATCTAATAGCTATAAGAAAGTGTAATAAAATAATAAGATAATAAGCCAATAAAATAATAACTTATCTCTGTATTTGAACACTAAGCATGAGAGCTCACGCCGACCATGTCCAAATGCAAAAGCAACAAATGAGATATGAGGTATGGTAGGTGATAGAGCATTATGGGTAAGGGAGGAACTTGAGAGTTTTCTAGTGGCCATGTGCTGTAAATAATGGCTGAGTCAGATCCGACAACATCAGGTCTTTTATTTTCAGTAGAGGAACTATATAACAGTAAGGGTTCGGTTTATCTAGCAATAAACCACATAAAAGTTTTTTTTTATGTAGGGAAAATTGAAACATCTCTAAAAAGGAGAATGCATGACAACTATTATGATATCTCTACATCGAATGAGGAAAAATGCTTTATACAAACATTTGTCTACATGCAAGTTTAAAAAAAAAATGTGTTTGGAATTCTGAAGATAGCTCAGCAAGACCCCAGAGGTGGCTTTGGAACACACCTTGAAATACAAGAAACCTACATGGAAAATGAGGCTGAATGCCTCTAAGCAGCCTGGTTTGAATAAGTATATCTCAAATTTCCCTGTGTTATGGTTAAGATCAGCTAAGCTTTAGAACATTTCTAGAACCCTTTTGGAAAATGAAAGTAGTAACTGATTACACAATTTTTTTAATTAAGCAGCAGTAGTAAATGAATGGAGCTATACAATATAGTTTTATATATTTTTATGCATATTATATACTCTTCTTCCACTTTTATAGTATTATTTTTGTCAAAGTCTAGGAAATGCACATTTTTCAGATATTTCATTTTTTTTACATAATACATAAATGAAATTTAATATCACATAAATTTTAAAAAGGTAACCCCAAGGATTAAATAAAATTCATGTAGGCTCTGTGTAGAGCCTACACGTAATGTACCCATGTACACAGCCACAGTTCCCTCTCTGTAGTGTGCCATGCATATTAATCATGGCATGATGCCAAGGGAGAGCATAGCTAACAGGGATATTGAATTTGTGTAGGCAGAAGTGTAGAGGCTATCCTGTGGTTGTGGATTGTCCAGGGAATTCCTGGTCAGATGTTATGTACAGGGTGAAACTCCCTATAATGTACCCTGCTACTTTTGTAATGTGCTGTGCATAAATATTTTGTCTTTGAATTTTCTATTTTTTTTTTTATTTTATAATGTCCGTTTGTGCGGCACAGCACAGAGAGCAGCAGTGCCAAGCCATGCTTAGCTACAGCTGACACCTGCTAGACATCTAAAAATAGAAACTGGATGTAATTAATTATTATTATTATTATTTTTTAATGTCCATTTGCATGGCAAGGTATGGAGTGCAGCAGAGCCAAGCAGTGCAGAAACATACACTATTGACACCTGGCAGACATCTAAAAATAGAAACTGGATGTAATTAATTATGTATGTCTGGTTTTGTTTAAGCACGTTTGCAAGGTGCGGCATTGTGCTTAGTAATGCTTACAGGTAGCTTAGTAGTGTATGTGAAGGTATACCAGTTTACATTATGTGAAGGTATACCAGTTTACATACTATCCAAGTAGCTAAAAGGGTAGAGTCATGGCCTAAAGTTTAGTAGGTCCTGGGTTTAAGTCCCTAGCACTCATACCATTTTTTTAATGTAATTTAATTTTTTGTTTAATTTAAAAACAAAATCATCATATTAACAAGAGCTGTGCAGTGTTAAGCACTGCTTAAACATGGCTAATGGTTACTACTGTTTGTACATTTCTAAGCTTTGCTAAAATCATGGTTATGCAAGTTTCTATGATGCTCAGATCCGCTAAGCAGGTTTGCATGATGATAAGCAACATGGTGCTTTTTTTAATGTTGCAGTATGATGTTTAAGGGCAAGGAAACAGCCTATATTAAGCCAACAGGTGGGGATTCTGCACCATTTTTTGTAATCTGCCTAACTGCTGGTATGCCAGGTGATGTGGGAGAGAGCACATTTGAGCACAGAGATGTGGTGTGCTGAATTGCAGGGTTTTTGTTTGGCTCCTGGCATGCAATTATGAACCTAGGCTGTTGCAGGGTGGATACCAGGGCTCAGAATGTAAGGCTGAGGCTTGGGATTGGTTGGCCAGGGAACTTACTAGTGCTATTGGTATCCCCCACACTGGTGAGCAGTGTTGTCACCACTATGACGACCTGAAACATAGAAAAAGGGGAACTTTGGACATCTGGGTCCAAGAGGCCAAGGATTGGTATACACCAGACATAAGTAAGTATTTCTGCCACTACTTTACGAAAATAAAAGCTTAATCTGTGCAAAACTGTATGCATAATGGTGTGCTTCTCTTCCAACACCTGGACCTGAGAGGGCTCGCAACTTGCAGTTCCATGCCAGGTGCCTGGCCAGGATGAGCCATGAGTATGGTAAGTACAGATATATTATGATAACTGTAGTACAATAAACAATAAAATCTGTAGTGCAATAAAGAATAAACAATAAAAACTGTAGTGCAATAAATAGAGAATAAAAGCTGTAGTGCAATATCCAATAAACAATACCAGTAACGGTAAGCAATAAGGTGTAACTCAGGATTGTGTTGTCATAACATCATTTCAGTAGAGCTGTATGCATTGCATGTCTGTTATAATGTCACTGCAGTCAACTGTAAAACTATTATAACTGTAGAATACAAAAGTAATTGCTTAAAAAAATGTATTGCACAAGCCACAGTATGGTTCAAGGCTGTCTCGAGGCCACTTTCAGACACATAATGCTCTCTTTTCCTCCCACTCCAGGAACAGAAAGTATATGGGTGAGGTAGCCGACTTTATGGGAAGACGTCACAGACAGCAGCAATAGCAATAAAGTGTAAGGCAGGATTGTGGTTTCATAACAAAATGTGTCTAAATACTTGCAGTAGGGCTGTATTAATTCAGGGTGCTCTAATGTTACTGCAATCAACTGTAAAACTGAAATAACTGTAGAATGCAAATGTAATTGCTTGAAAAATGTATTGCACAACCCAATGTATGGCTCAAGGCTGTCTCCAGGCCACTTTGAGTCACATAATGCCCCCCATTCCAGGAACAGAACTTATATGGGTGAGGTAGCCCACTTTATGGGCAGATATTGTGTGTATACTTCACAGATACTTAGCAGCAATACCAATAAAGTGTTAAGCAGGATTGTGGTTTCATGACAAAATGTGTCTTAATACTTGCAAGAGGTCTGTATTCATTGCATGTCTGTTCTAATTTGCTGCAGTCAATTGTTACATTATTTGCAGATGTCCCCTGCAGTCACAGCTTTTGGGTTCTAATCCCATGCCTGCCAACTAAGACATGATGGATGTCTAGTCTACTTAATATACACAAACATAACTCTCAACTGTCACAGGTTTTTCACCTAGTCTGTCTGGTCCATGACTAGCAGCTAAATGATTACCTGGAATGCAAAGCATTGTCAAATCCGTTTACAGAAAACCTTGGTATTCATGTACATGCACATTATGTGAAACAGTTCCATGTGGTTGTGTACCTGCATTCCTTAGTGCTTGGCCCACACTGTCCCATGCTAACAGCTTGAGAGGTATGTACATGCTATATCATCTATAGAGGAACTGTAGTCACTGTACTCACAACTGACACTGCACACCTGTAGAACTATATATTAGGGGTATTTTTAGGGATACCTTCTGCAACATCACTAGTGGTATGTTTTTCTCTCTCTCCCCACAACTTATCTTCTTTAATTTATTATTGTTATTTATTATTATGATTTGATATTAATATATTTTGTTAAATTTTAATTTATTATTATTATGATTTGATATTAATATATTTTGTTAAACTAACTGTTTTGTTGGCCTTATGGGTTATTTCATACTGGCTTGCTGTTAACATACTTACTGTTATGTTACTTAATGTTGTGTCCCACATAATATACCCTAATATGTATTTGGAATAATGAATATTATGTTCTATTATATTAATACTAACATTGGTTTGGTTATTACTAACCTTAACTTATTGTTATAACTAATTCAATACAGCGCATCAAAGTAGGCTGGTTCCCAGTGATGTGCCTACCTTGCCTCCTCCAACTGTGGCACTGGGTCTCAGCACATCTGGCACCCAGACCAGTGGTGCTCCCTCTGCTGCCCCTGCATTACCTGTGGTGTCAGGTAGTTCTGCCCAATGGGACAGGGACAGGCCCCCCTCTGAGAGCAGTGATGGAGGGGAGTTGTCACCCATGATGAACTGCTGGTTTTGGTGTGCAGGATCATGTACCATGGGTATGGAAGATACCTGTGCCAGATGGAGAACATGTTGGCCACCTGGTGGTGCAGGCTTACCCCAGAATCCAGCCTCCACCACTGCCACAATGAGACAGTGTCAACAGTCCTATGGGTGGGGACATGAGTCATGCTGCTACCTTGTAGAGGCACATGGAACTGCAATTCCCCAATACCCTCCCCATTGAAGGTGTTCACTCCCTTCTTGTGTCACACACCACCCATGTCTGCTGTCTTTTCTGTCTTGTCTGTCTGTAAAAGCTTCCTCACCTACTCAACTTACCTCCCCCACATGTACTTATGTCCTTTCCCCAACATTCCACTTTCACCTTAAAATAATGGACACCTGTCCCAAAAAAAAAAAATTTTTGTCCCATACATACCTCTCCATTTTGCACATGTCCACTGGACACATGTAATTTGGTCCAATTGGCTTAACAATGCAGTTATGTTGTACTCACCCCTCTCTCTGGGAGTGACAGTCCAAATTTATCTACAAATTCTGTCAAAGCACACAGTTGTTGCTGTACAAGAAATGGATAGCTATGTTCCTTTCCTACACCCTTCCTGCACATACCTACCTGCATTTCAGTATGTTTTTCCCCCTGCTTGAACCCCATTTCACCATTTTCCTATCTCCCCATTTTTTCTTTTCTTTAAAGATTTTTTGAGTGATGCTACTCGACATGGCACGTCACACAGCATTGCTAAGCTCAGCTAAATGGGCTATATTGATATATGTGTTTTAAATGATAATAAACACCTGTCCCCTATTTTGAACCCAAGATCATTGCACCTGCAAACCACTGCATTAGCCTGCCATGCTACACAACAGTTAATTAAAACAGGTGGTTTAAGCAAAATAACTGCAAGTTACAGTCATTAAGGGAGTTTAAGCAGAGCTGCATGACACAACGCATCGTGCAACCTTTCTAAAGAGTAATGGAAAAAATGGGAGTGTAACTTGGAGTCTGGTGCAAGAGTACACCACTAGAAAGCCAGACACGGATTAATGGATGTAAGTGAGGTCTCTAATAGCAGGCAAATGTGCACGTTTATCAGCAACATTTTGAAATATATCTGCTAAAACATTAAAAGCAAAATACATGTTCAGCTGGGACTAACCATATAAAGCCATTCACATAATGATTGATGTAAAAAAATACATCACAGCCTGTATGTGTGCACTTATACCTTGACAAATACACCTGCTGCAACAGTGACTCAGTAGCTCAGTCCATTAAATGCTGTGCAATTGGTAATTTTTGCCCCACAGTCCTGTGTTCAAATCCAGTGGTGTGTAGCATTTAAATTACATTATTATGAAGCCAGCAATTAATGACTGAGTCATGCACCCCTTATCCACAGAATGCATTCCAAATCAAATGTCTACTTTTCACTGATGAAAGTCACAGGCCTGCAGATAGGAACACATTTCACATATCTCTATAGCAACATTATAAGTTCTTGCAGTGTTAGGCCATGCATTAATAGGCATTCACAGAGGATTTTTACTCAGGTAATGCAAATGAGGCACACTAATATCAGAGTGCAGCACACAATCTTTTCATTATCACATTACAGATTAGCACAGCTGCACAAATTACATACATATATGAAACCCCTGCTAGTAACAAGGACTGCCAGCATACACATTCCAAATGAGTACCAGACTATAACACATGGCCTGACAGTTTCCCAAATGGTTGACTTAGTGTTATAGTTACCCCTATGTTGCACAAGGACACAACAGACATGTTGCCTAGTACTCTGTTAGTGATACTGTTCCCTAACATATTTACCTTAAAAACATGCCTTAATTTGAGTAAAGGGGTACCCTCACTCTGGCTCTGCTTGTACAACAAGGCTGATACAGCTGTCATAGTTACTCTTTCAGCTTGTTGTCCTCCAAAGTGTTCATACTCTCTGCCTATTGTCTGCAGCAGCTGCAGCCTATAGCACTCACATCTGTATGTAAAAGTAGCTGCTATAGACCTATCCTCTGTGATGATGCAGTCTCCTCAACCTCAAGGACTCATGTCCTACTATATGAGGTTGGGTTTTAAACAGGTCTGTATTAGTGACAACAGTGTATACAGCTTAACATATATTGCAACACAGTACTGCAGATCATAATAGTGCAGGTATTAATGTACTGCTTTTCCTTTTCTTATCACAGGTGAGCAGGGGGGGTTGGTCTCTGTCCCCTACACAATCTGATGTCAGTATCTCTTCTGATTCTGATGATGATGGTGGCCAGAGTGAAGCACAGGTGGGGTTTCAGGGGCTGAATTTGTCCCAGAGGTTGACATTCCTCTTCTGCTCTCATTGTCACCACATACAGTCAGTATGCCTATGCATACCCAGTCACTGGAGGCCACAGATATTGGACTGCCAGAGGGTGGGGGCATTGAACAGAAAAGTGTGGCAACTAAGGATCCAGTGAGTGTAGACACTGGCCATAGCATGAGAGCTGGTGAGGTTCCACACAGGTGGATTGATAGGTATGCTCATATGATGCCTAATATCCTTCCACCACCTGTTGCAGGTATCACATCATGGGTCACTCGGCGTATGTTTTGGGCCATCATGAAAGCACAGGCACATTCTGAAAGGAACTCCAGATATATGCTCAAGGTTATGGATGCATCAAAGTCTCATATCCGAGACTGCCTCCACCACATTGTTGACACAGTGGATTGGTTCACTGATGCAATGGAAAGAAGGTGGTCCAAGACACATCACAGAATATCTGTCTTGGAACACACATTGTCTGTGCTGGAACATCTGGTTGGAGTTGAGCATTGGACTTGTGGACGTAGGTCAGCAACCCCATCTGCTGAGAGTCCTCATGGCCGTGCACAATCACGCTCCCATAGTGGTAGTATATCCAGCTCTACAGAGGGGAGTGTGCTGTCCACACCAAGATATGGCAGGCCATGGGCTCATAGTCCTGGGTGTTCCCATAGTGGACATGGTCCCAACAGACAGCAGTCACCATCAGGTACTAGCATTGCTTCTGACCTTGGCCATGGACGTGCCAGTGCAACTCCTGGCAGAACCAATTCTCATGTTTGGGGGTGGAGATGTGAACTGTCAGCTCTACCCATGCATGGTTCAAAGTTGTGCAACATACACACACATGTAGGACTAGCACTGAGCTTGTCTGTGTTCATGCACACACTCATACACCACTGTCAAATTCAAGTCACCTACAGACACACACGGCACATTTCCATGGTCCATCTTGTATGCTTCCCTTCCTGACTCACACTCATGCTTTCAACTTATTGGGTCAGCCTTGGCCTCCTGCACCCCCACACAGCACCCTGTGCAAGTGATGATACCTGTACCATATCACTGTCATCCTCATCATTGATGGAGGGAAATTAAGCTATGTGTCTGATGCACAGGATGACTATATAAATTAATATGTACTTGTATAATGCAGAGTTGTTTTGCCATGCTACTTGTACTGGTCACTGACACAGAATGTATGCATTCATTTGTAATGAGTAAGCCACATAATTTTGTGTACCTTATGTTGTATGATGCTGGAATGGCTGTATACTTACACAATGAAATGTGTGTCATGGACCTGTTTATGTTTCAGTTTCAGCAGTCTGTAGGGGACACCTATGGATACACAGTGCAATAAACCCATAGACATCACAGCACATGATGGAATGTCAGCAATGTCAGCACAGATGAAATATGTGTTCAGCAAGGTACAGCACTATAGGTACATGGCTACATAGGTCCATGGTTTACTATCACATTGGCGATTGCACTATATGTGATCAACCAATGAGAGAAATTCAGGTAGCAGAACTGGAAGTGCGATCACGGCATTGTCGAAGCTTACAATAGCAAACATTCGCTATAGCAAGGTTCGACAATGTAGTGCAGATTGTATTATAGTGGGGATCGGGAAATGAACCCTTCCCTCAGTGTAGTGTGATCTCGGAGTTTGTATATATAAGTAGGAGACTGTGGGGGGCTGGCTGCAGGGGGGGGGCTTGCCCCCCTGCAAAAACCTGTTGTAGAATGTTGAGTAGATAGGAGCATTTCAGTGTAGTCGACATGTTCAACATTCGACTTCACTGAACTGCTTGGTTCGGCATTTACACTGTTCGGTTTTCTGGTTTCTGAACATTTAGTTCAGACATCTATACATTCAAGCATTGTACTGTTGAACATGTGATAGTAAACCTAGGTCCATTTGTGTATAACAAGCTAACAAGGACAATGGCATCATCCAGCCTACTCATGCATCCCTAATCTATGAAAAGGTCTGATACCCTTGATAAGTGTCTCCAGGGTTTCAGGAGCTAACACATGTACAAGCTGTGGTGATGGAGATGACCCACCTACAAATTTCCTGTGTCCATTGCAGACATTTGTCATACACCAGTTATGAATGTCTTGTTCTGTATCTCATTGTGTAAGATACACATCATGTGTGTTACAGCAGATGTGTGCTTCACATGCATGGGGGGCTGTTGCATATAGGGTGTAATATCTGTGTTACATACCTGTCTCTTCACCATGTACTATTAATACCAGTGATGGTGTAGGTGTGTAGAACAGGTAAGACATGTGTTAGTCCTGTATTGGCTACATGGGAGGTACACAGTGGGATCTGACAACTCCCTGTATGGCAGCCATACACATCCCCTCCAAAGCATGTAGGACACAGACTACACATGTACAATCTTGACATGGACTGCATAGGACATGTTATCTACAATGTGCATTGGTTTACCATGGAACCTGTGTGGCTGCTACAGTTGTAAGATATGCCTGTGTAGTGACATAGGAAAGGTGCCATTGCACTCAATGATAGTTGTGAGGAGTGCCAAATTTGGTATAACAATGACAGTCTGGGATTTACATGCCATACCTTTCTGTATAGGCTGTACAGAATTGAATGCATCCCCACATCTTACCAACCAGTGAAAGTCAAAGGCTACATTACTCTCTGTTTCCATAACTCCATGAGTAATGGCTCAATGACATGTGGTGTGCAGACGCTACCATATTTTCCATGGGTGGATTACTTCCCAAAGGATAGCATTGTGCAGTTGTTGGCATTTACTATTTGTCAGTGACTTTGACAATTGCATGTGTGCCTCAGGCCATCCTGGATAACTGCTGTTTCTGTGTGGGATTCAGTGACAGCTCCTAATATGCAATCACCTGCTAATGTAGTCAGTCAGAGGTCACTGACAGTGGCCGTGACTGCAGAGAAGGGAATGACTAGAAGGGGTACTCCATTAATGATGTCTGAGGAAATCCACTGTTGACTGGTATCATTGTAGCGTAGGTCTCCCAATGCTATCTTCCTAGAATACAACTATCAGACACTTGCCTATCCACCGGCTGACATACCACTCTGTAAATAACCTACACAGTTTTCAGCTAGGCCTGCTGGCCTAATATTGTCAAACACCTTGTCAGGCCATGATAGGTGGAGTGAGTCATATTCCCCTCATCCATTGCATAGTTTAACACTCAATGAGATCCACTGGTTAGGATAGGTAGGCATGATCTGGCCTTGAGCAAAACAAATGGTGTGTGGTCCAGTGTCAGTAGGTGTATGACACTGTTACTGCTCATATCCATGCTAACTCCTTCCATGGCATTTCATATCACATGACTCAGAGATCTGGGGACACTGCTTGGCACTGCATGCTAGCTGTATTTTGTGCAAGTAAGTATTGTAGTTACTTCCATCATGTTTCAAGAAGGGAGTTATCCAAGGTATCTGTGCAGAGCACAGACAAACATGTTTGGGAAGTGTAGCATATATACCCTGCAAAGGTAAGGTGTGGGGTTTACAAAGATATTCTGCAGTTGGACACTACCCAAGTGGTGTGCACTGGAAGGACACAATTACCTTGTGAAGACTGTGGAGAGCAGGGGAGTTCACAGAATTGCTGGTGCCAGGCAACTACTAATGCTGGTCTCACCAAAAACACGCTCACATAGGATACCATGCTCCAATACATTTTATGTCATCACATGCAAAATGTTACTAAGATGCTTATGATGAGAAGCAGGACACAGCCTGTTTGTTCATCAATACAGCTGTCCCACATCATGAAAGGCTCTGTAGGCTTCACATATCCTTCTTCAGGTAGATGCCTTGATTAGCAACCTGGGCACTCAGTTGGATTTTGCATGCATTATGGCTTCTATTCCAGGGTTGGTGGTATGTCACTAGGGAACTGACAAGATTGGGGTTAGGAGCACTGTTGCAGCATCACAATATAATGTGCAGTGTCCACTGACATCGATGTCAATGCTTGCTGAAACAAGCAGCACAGTAGCAGTGATCCAGCATAGGTGAAAATTTCATAGCAAGTCATGTATCCTGTCCTTCAACATTTTAATGGTGGATATCTGCATGACATGGCTGTGAGGGTTACTGCAGCAGACTGGCCACCTTTGACCAATGTGTGTCCACATGCCAGATGTCCTAGGCATGTCATACTGTGCAGTTATGTAGCTGAAAAACATGTCTGTGTCCCCACATCATGTCACACAACAACCAGTCTGATGTCTGGTTGCATGACAGGCATTGTACTCTTGCAAGGCCAATGTAATGCCAGCAAAGTTGAACAAGTCCCCTGTGCAAGCATGGGCATCCACATCTTCACTGCAAGGAGTACCTACAAACAGAGTACATCAGACTGTGAACCATAAGAGTGTGGCACCATGACTCTAACTTTGCAGGACCTGCTGATGAGATGTGGAAAGTGTCCCCACCCCTCTACTCCTATGACACACAAACACATGTGACAGATGTGACTGCATTTAAAACCTTGCTTTTATGGTGTCTCCAATTACATATGTCAATGAGCATTTTGCCAAAATGCACAGCTCACACCCTGCACAACCTACACCCACATCACACATACTTGCTTGTGTGCAGCACCTTACCAGACACATTCCCAAACAGCTGACACCTCAGAAAATCCTGCCTCTGGAGAGCACAGTATACATAATACTGCATGTACAGCTCTCACACTGGTCAAACATCTGAGGCAAAACACAAAATCACACATTTTAGTCATAGGTGATGACATCATGAGATACATTGATGTCTGTGTCAACAGGCTACTTATAGAAATGATCACAGCTAGCGGTCTGTGGGTTGACACAATACGCCATATCACACATTGCCACAAATCAAGGAATATCAATTAACATAATGTTAACATCATAGTTCCTGCAGGTGTGTACAACTAGGGATATCCGTTACTGGAATGTATGCAGATACATGACTGAGATTAGCCAGTCTGTGTCTCTCACAGGTATGTGCATACCTTTCAGCTGCAGGTGATCCTCACCTAGGATTATGGCTCCATATATATGGAAATTGATGGAAGTCAATAATTGCCTTAGCATCTGGTGCCATTGTAAGGGGATCTACTACATGTCTGCCTGGGATGCCTTGCTTAACAGACATCAATGCTTCACCAGTAATGGTATTCATCTCTCACCGCTGAGATTTGGAGTACTAGCCAAGGCTGCTGACACCCCCACAATGCAACTTATTTGCACTGTCTGGAGGGAAAACTTTGCAATGAGAACTCCATCTTTATACAACATAATGGTTATACTGCTACATACTGAGAATGACAACACTGAACCCCACTCTGTGGAGGATGTCCCCACCTTGGAATATGCAGACGTGTGCAGTCAAGGACATCTGGTGCAAGGCTGTGGATAGCACCACAGCCATACCACACTAACATGCCCTTCCACTTGTTCAGACCTGAAAATGACAGTGTGCAAGGTAATGCAAGTGGTGTATACATACTCATTAAGGATAGATACACATCCAGATTTAGGGAAACACTGGGATTTCCTGGAGACACTGCAGGTGCTATTCACTACTGGAAGAACACATAATCAAGCAATTGCTGGCTACAGGAGAAGCTGCATGAATCCTGACACCTGTTGTGCATATAATATATCATTAAGATATATCATTACACCATGGTTTTGGGTGGCATTATGTGAACACCAACTGTGTTGCTTAGTTGTGCTGCAGCTCACTTGCCTAAAGGTTAGTCCATGTCCTTAACTACAATGCCCTGGATCAGTGCTGTGACATCCCCACAAGGGGAACCAATGTAATGCATCATGTGTTTATCAATATGGGTGACCACTACAGCCCCCCAATGTGAGGTCCTCTCTGGTGGGATCTGACCACAGATCAGTCTCATAAAAACTACCAGAACTAACCCCCCTTTGCAGACAACACAGATATATATTTCAACAAAGCAAGTTATTACCTCCTTTAGGATGGATTACATAGATTGACTGCACCTCTCTCTTCAGATGGGACAGGCAAGTATGCAGAGCTCTACACCCATGCATTATGCGAGCAGCATTAGAACTACATGGACTCAGCTATACCTGTCAGGGTACACAGTCTCCTCACAGCACAGCAAATCTGTCTGGTGGACAACAGCCATTAGCAAGCTGGAGAATAAGAGATGGACATTGCTGTGTGACAGTTGCTGTAAGGGTACCATGCTAAAATGGAGGCACAAGCTCCTCAGCTAAAACAAACACATAGTGTTGTTGTGACATTGTGTAGACACAGTAAGTGACAAAATTAGCCACCCACACAAAGTAGACCCACAATGCACAGTGTAGTTATGTGTAACCTCAAAGGACAGACCCAGATTATCGGTGAGCTCATACATAATGATGCCACATATAATGGGTCTGTCCTCATAGGTAACCTGTATTCCCACAGGTTCTGCATCAACTTCATTCCCCCTGTCCCCATCACATGTGCCACATGACATTCCTACAACCTGTCCTATACTTTCCATATCTACAGAGCAGGTCGTAACTGGCCTCTCTATGTGGGATACACAGCAGCTATTGGACATGCTAACATCCAAGGCTGCCTCCTACATGGGATATGACGAGGATTACTAACACCATTGGGAACACCTTGCAATTATACTGAAACCACTGGCTGTACCTCAGCTGAATGGACAACAGCAACTGTTATACCCTTGCAGAGAGGTGGTGCAGCCACTGACCACCAGAACAATAGACCTCTTTGCCTGAGTTTCCATATCTGCATGCCCATAGAGCCAATCATCACGGGGTGGATCAGCACACATATATGTGATCTACACATAGTTGACTGTACACAGTTTGGATGTCTGATGGGGGGGTTCATGACTGTTAAATGTGGTGGACATTTATGAGGTTGTCACCAAGGACCTGGGTGAGGGGATATCAGAGCATACATCCCTTGAACTTAGCCAAGCTGTCTGACTATATTTCCCACTCAAGCATCATTTACAAAAGCACCCACTTAGGCAGCCATTGTAATATCATTGTTTGGGTCACTAAGTGGCCCATTAATGGCACACATACTCAACATAGGGGCATCTGCCTCCAATAGCTGATCTGTGAGCAGCAGTGTTCAACAGGGCTCAGTCCTGGGTCCTCTACTGCTTGGAATCCATTTAACCATGATACAAATGAATACTGAATGTCTGTGGCTAACACTATTGGCTGATGCCTGCAAACTGTGAGCACAAATAGAGTCTGTGATTTATATCAATATCCTATAAGAGGGTATTGATGAACAAATGCCTGTTGACATACTAATGGCTATAAACTCCATGGAAATATATATGTAGTAACATTTCCATCAATAACACCTATGTACCTGGTAAGTAGCACATCAGTCATAACATGTGATGTACATAATCAGGGGTGATACAACTGAGCACACAAGCCTGACCACACACATCTACACCTAATGTGCCTGAGATCACCATGTTGCCCCAGTGGTATGATGGGAATCATATGTAATAACTGAGGGCACAGGCACCCATAATTGAACTCATAACCTCCATGTACTCTTACCTCAGCATACCAATATCTGAGTACAATGGCCATTTGGTAATGTACTTTCACAAGCACTGCTGAAAATTGCACACAACAGTATGGTCCCTCACAAGGGAACTTCACGTCTTCAGTATCTGTTCAATGAGGATCATCTGAAATCAGAGTCATTGTAGCCTGTGGCATACAGACTATTCAGAGATGATGTCTGCCTTGCATATGGCCCACTGTGTGACCCTGCTTGAGTGTAAATGCTGCATATCTGTAGGTGGCATGGTACATGGATTAATCACTCTAAGGACATTCACCTAGTATGTGACGTTAATAATACATGCTGGTGGGAGAGATCTGTCTAGAAGACGTTAACACACTTTTGAAACAGAATCCTGCCTAATGGAAAACAGAGCACCTCAGTGCACCTCATCACATGCCATCTGTATGATTGCCTGGATGACCATCATTCCACCACAGGACGTCTGC
Source organism: Protopterus annectens (assembly GCF_019279795.1). Taxonomy (NCBI): domain Eukaryota; kingdom Metazoa; phylum Chordata; order Ceratodontiformes; family Protopteridae; genus Protopterus; species Protopterus annectens. Next base: position 56,770,483 of record NC_056738.1, read on the forward strand.
CTGTGTTCCTCTTGGACTGAGACAATATGTGCTGATCATGTAAATAAGGGTATAAAGTTGTCTAGGATTGCAAGGTCTGTATGGCCATTATGGTAGGGAAATTCAGACATCCTATGGTTCCATAAGCTGAAGTAAAATGCTCTAACAGCCACACACACAAACCTGGCTACATTGAGGAAAGCACCACTTCCAATTACTGCTTACAGGACACAGCACACACATTATGCAAGTTGTTGGTATGTAGATTAGAACACTTACCTATCTAATGGTGCACACTACAGATCACAGTACATGATGCATGCAACACACCTCATGTTTGCTATTACTATCTCTTTAGGACATATTATGTTTAATGACATCAGCTGGCCTAGTTGTGGTCAGGCATTTGGAGGTCCCCATCACCTGCTACAAATAAAAATAATGCAAAACCATACCTCTTTCTAAATTACCGAGGTGATCATATTTACACCGTATGGGTACATACACACACACACACACACACACACACACACACACACACACACACACACACACACACACACACACACACACACACTTACACACACACACAAAGTGGCTTTGAATGAGATTAGAACCCCTACCTATCTAGTCTTACACAGTAAAAAAATATCACAGTACTTACCATATGAACCACAGCTCAAGCCTGATATGACAATGACAGCTGATAGTCTTAAGGTTAATGACATAGAAGTGGGCAGTTTGGAAGCCAGCAGCAACTTACAGGACCAAAAAGTGCATACCATTGTTTGATAGCCAATGAGAGATTCTCAGTTGTTTTGCAGGGGGATGCACATGCACACACACACACACACACACACACACACACACACACACACACACACACACACACACACACACACACACAGTAGCCTGGAGTGAGATTAGAACTCCTATCTATCTAGTTTTACATACTATAAATCACAATACTTATCGCACACACCACAGTTGACATCTGTTTTATATATGATTGCCAGCAAACTACTTGTAGATTACTCAAACTAGGCTTATGATGAACAGCATATCTGGCCTGCAGAGTAATATTGCTTCATACTCTTATCTGCATCTAGTATCCTAGCAGTCAGATAACTATTTATCCTAGCTATGTATCTATAGTTACCAGTATGGCCATATGTGGCTGTTTGCACTTGGATAGCCAAGCCTGTGGGCAGAATCAATGTGCCCTGTCCATGCGTGCATAGACAACATTATACATTAGACCACCTGCTAACTTGTTGCTGTTTGTGTGGTGACATCCAGTAGGCACAGTAGTCTGTAGGTAAGTGCATTATGTACTGCTGAGTCCTTAGTTTGGATCCTTTGAGCAACATTATAGATGTGTGATAGTGCAGCTTTACTTATCATTGTTAGGGTATGTAAGACAATACAGACATCCACACACATATTTATGTATATAACAGGGATGTATATATAAATGTAGCTGTGTGTGTGCATGATATATATATATATATATATATATATATATATATATATATATATATATATATATATATATAGTTTCAGCTCTAAACCTCGACACCCATATTAGCGAGCCCGAAAAACTCAAGACCAAATTACCGTAACAACGGAATCCCGAATGGCAGATTTCACACATGGTAGGTAAATGCTTGGCCAACTGGAACCCATGCTGAGGCCAACATTCCCAGTTATCCACCATAGTGAGATCCCGGAGTTGGTATATTTAGTTGGGGGGTGTGGGGGGCACAGACCCCCACATGGGGAGTGTGGGGGTAGTAGCCCTCAAGTTAGGTGGGTTTTACTTACCTCAGGGTGAAGTTTGGTGTAAGTTGGCCAAGTGTTTACTTACCATGTGTGAAATCATTAAGGATTCCATTGTTTTGGTATTTTGGTCTCAAGATTTTCAGGCTCGATAGTATGAGTGTCGAGGTTTCAAAGTGAAACCATATACATATATATATATATATATATATATATATATATATATATATATGTACATATAGGTTTATATGTGTTTGTAAATACATAGAAATAGATATACTATCTGTGTGAGAGAGATAGTGACAGATGGATATGTATACATATATGTATGCATGTATGCACATATCTATACATAACAGGTCATTTTGATCAAGGAGCAACAGAACTGTGCTCAGTTTAACTAAGTGTATGAACATGCCCAGTGTGATTGTTAGTGACTCCAGCCCATACCTACCTGTACTCCAGTCCTGGATTTTTTGTGTTACAGGCAATGACATCTGTCCCTGTTTTGCAGTATTGCAATTCACTCAAAATGTCCATGGCATTCTCCAGCTATCTGATGTAATTAATATGTGACAGAGGGTAATAATATTACACCACACACAGACTGACAGTCTGTAACAACCCCCCAAAAAAAACATAATATCTCACATCCAAAAGACATGGATAATTCCAGATTAAAACCATCAACATAATCACCCAAACTAACTTCCTTAGTCCACTGAGCCAAACAAGCTGCAGATAGAGAGGATTCATTTATGACACAATCAACAGCATAAATATGTACATTGTTATTCCTGTGTTAAGTGAGACATACAAATGTATGATCAATTTCTATGTTACTGTCCTGAGATTGCCTGGCCTGCTGATATATCATTGATGAGTTACTGTTAAAGCAGTTATATGGGAACATTGTGGTGTTGGGGGTGGGTGAACAACACCACATATTCTGCTGGGATACACAGAAGTCCAAATATCATGTGACTCCACTGTTTAACATCTCCCTTGACTGATTTAGTGAATATTCCAACTATGAGGCCTAGCGAATATTAAGGAATGCATACTAGTAGACTGGGTATCTGTAGTCCCATGTGGCTGTTACTTCTGTCCAAATAGCCCACTATATTTACTCGCATTAATACAGCAAATCCATATGTACAACACCATTTCATAGTAATCCTTTCAAGTACTGTGTAGGTTAGAGACTTACCTTATGAATGCAGCAGTTGACAGAACTGTATGTCAGGGCTGACTCTGTTGAATGCAAGCAGTACACAGCCAATACATGGATAGTTACAGGTTGTGTGGTTTGCCTGCATTCAATTTTAATATATGTATGTGAGTAGGAGTAAGGTGTCAGCCTGTAAGTTTGTAGGTTGTCAGTGAATGTGCTATACATTGTTTCTTAGCCAGTTCCAGGGCATACTGAGCATGCTTACGTCTGCCTACAGGGACATCAGCAGGGGGTTCCTCCTCTGAGCCTCCTGTGACAGTGGATGTGGTGACATAGGTACTGGTGTGTGGCTGGGTATCCCTTCCCTTTTGTTGATCCTGCTGCAGCTGTTTCCACAGGATCATATTGTGTAGCATAGCACATACTGTGAACCTATATACACATGTGGCTGATAAGTTCTGCAGGGCTCCACCAGCTATATCTAGGCACCGGAACTGTGACTTCAGAAGCCCAAACACATGCTGTCTGATTCCTTGTTTGTGTGTGTACCTTACTATGGCATTCTTCTGTGGGTTTATGTACATTTCTGATGGGTGTTATCATCCACGGTTCCAGGACGTAGCCAGTATCTCCCAGTAAATGGCTGTGTGGGATGTCCCCCCAACCAAACATTTTGTACAGCTGTGATTCATGCCAGATATGGGAGTCATGATAACTGCTAGGGCTGCCAGCACATACATTCAAGATAATCCCTGGGCATTACACATAGCCTGGCAGTTGATGGAGTGATACCCCTTGCTACTGACATAGATTCTAACCTCCTCACCAGGTGGTGCCCTGATGTGTACATGAGTGCCATCTACCCTCCTCACCAGGTGGTGCCTTGATGTGTACATGAGTGCAATGTATGGCACTCACTACTTTAGGGTAATGTGCTACATGGTAGAAATGTTGTTGGCCATCTCCTCAGTGATGATGGGAAAAGAAATGTGCTCACTAGCATGTGATAGCATGGCATCCAAGAACTGGTGTAGTACCCTGGATGCAGATGACTCTGAGACCCCCATCATGTCACCAGTTGGTCTCTGGAAAGCACCTATAGCTAGTATCCTAAGGGCTACACATCCCTTTGTTTCCACTGGGATGGGTTCTCCTGTCTTAGCTCTGGGCCTGAGTTGAGGGTGGAATAGCTCACTCAGTTCCTGCAGTATGTCTCTGTCCACCCTGTAGTGATCTACAATATCCAGCTCATGTAGCTCCTAGAAGGTTACTAATTGGATGTAGCTCCTAGAAGGTTATGCTGGGCCAGAACAGTATTTTCCTTCTCTGTCTGACAGTTGATGGAGTGGTACTCCTTGCTGTTGACATAGATTCTACCTTCCTCACTGGGTGGTGACTTGATGTGTACATGAGTGCCATCTATGGCACCCAATACTTCAGGGTAATGTGCTACATAGTAGAAGTGTAGCATATTGCTGGCCATAACCTCAGTGGTGAGGGGAAAAGAAATGTGGTCACTGGCATGTGGTAGCATGGCATCCAGGAAATTATGTAGTACTCTGAATGCAGATGCCTGTGAGACACACATCATGTCACCAGTTAGTCTCTGGAAAGCACATGTAGCTAGTATCCTAAGGGCTACACATACCTTTGTTTCCACTGAGATGGGTTCCCCTGTGTTGGCTCTGGGTCTGAGTCGAGAGTGGCAGAGCTCAGTGAGTTCCTGTAGTATGTCTCTGTCTACCCTGTAGCGCTCTACAATCTCCAGCTCATGTAGCTCCTGGAAGGTTACTCTGGGCCTGAACAATTTTCTCCTTCTCTGTTTAGGCCTGTTGTCAGCAGGACCAGCAGCACTGACGTCAGTATCTAGCACATACAGAGGTAGCAGACCTGCAGCAGCCCCTAGCATTATCTCAGTTAAAATTCCCAAGTTTGTACTCCAATGGTGCATTGTATTGGGGAAATCAGAATGTAGGATATATGCATACTTTATACAGCTCTGCTGTAGGTACAGAATGTGTGATTGGCTAACTATGATGTATTCCACCTGCCTACAATATAATTAACATAATTTAATGGCCCTGCATAGCGGCACAGCATGCAGCATGGCTTAAACAAGTCAAAATTTCTATTTGCATACATCCGGTTTTGAGACATGCTCAGTAAGATGGCATACTGTGCAAACACGCACACCGAAGTTTAAAAGACCTTAGAAGTCTGTGGACACACCCGCCCTGATGTCAGCTACATCTTATGTAAACATCAACATGGGTCTAAGCCTGCACAAAGTGGATATGTGGATACAATTACTTCTTTCTGCTCTTCAGTATCTCCACCTCATTGGCATACATATCCGAACTCACAGCTTGGAAACTGCATGCTTCATACCCCTATCACATTACCAACAGCACCAATGCACCATTGTAGGGAACCCACATAAGGTCCTGTAATAGATTTCTTTCACATAATATAATTTTTTTTTCCAATTTTTTTCTATAAAGCTTGTTTGTGCACTAAAGCATACTCCACAAACATACCGAGATTATTAAAAAAATGTAATTTAACTTATTTCCTTTAATTTTCTGACATACAGGATAATAGTTTTACTCATATTTGTACAATGTATTACATTTTCGGGGGATTACTGTCCATATATCTACAGTTTTACATCCCCTTTTGTCTGTCTACACTCATGTACATGGAATTTTTCTGCGTACACTAATGACACTGACACAAGGTCTGAACAGATGCCTATCTGCTTGTTGGATCACTCTATCTGCCTCATTTGCATGAGATTCATCTGCTTATGAGGCCATTTGCATGCCACAGAAGTTTTCGTGTTTGTGCATGCATGTGCACTGCTCAGCAGTGCTTACTGAATCTCAAAATGTTCACGTCCATATAAGCAGCACATTGCGATGCCTACACAGAAAAAAAAAATGCAGGCTTTATTAAATTCCACCTGATATTTAATATTACTTGTTTGTAACATATCATGAAAAAGTGAATTGATTAAGAGAAATGTTTTAACTGAACTATGATATTGGTTAAACAATGGTAGTTCTTTTATGTTCGGTAATCACTTTAGGTACTTGTCTCTTTAATTGTAGCCTAGGTAATTAATATAAGTTCATATCTGGTGGGCCTTTGAATTAGTTCTGAGGAAGTCCATGAAGATACTGGGATGAAAGCACTTAACTAACTGGATGTTTTTGTGTGTCAATTACTTGCAGATTCATATTAAACACATATTTTTTGCACGTTACCCTCAGGCTGGATATTTATTCTTTTGTATCCTCTTAAGGACAAAATGCAGTGTGGTGTTGGTTACTAGTGTTATTTTTTGGTTCTGCACTTGCGCCTTGTATTTGGTTAATAAATTATTTTTCCAATATTAGTTCATATAGATGTATCCATTGCACGTGGTACAAAAAGTACATGCTTAATGCTGCCAGGTAGTGATTTTCCTGTCATTATTAGGTTGCAGATGTATATTTGTGGTTTCCTTGGGATGTGGAATCCGAGTTGCAGAATATGGGAATGGATAATGTTACATGTGGTTTTGTACCTGCAAGCAATGATTTCCAATAGGTTTTCAATTTTGATTTTGCTGATATTTCTGAAATAGAACTCGATATATTGGGGTGTTTTATGTAATGGAAAGGATGGAAATGTTGTTAAAGTAATAAATTGTGATCTGCAGGTGTAAGGAGGGTTAGTTATGTTTTCTTTTAGTTCTTGAATGGTCTGTTCAGTTAAGACTGTGTTGGTGATTGTTTTATGGAGATAATGATTATGGCTACACACACGTGTATGAGTGTGTGTGTGTGTGTGTGTGTGTGTGTGTGTGTGTGTGTGTGTGTGTGTGTGTGTGTGTGTGTGTGTGTGTGTGTGTGTATATATATATATATATATATATATATATATATATATATATATATATATAACTATATGGTTCCCTATCAGATTGCCGAAGTTTCAAAACTCTGAATACCATATGGCCGAGACCATATCTCCGAAGTTTTGAAACTCAGAAAACTGTTTATTGGGATCACCGTATAGTGCGGAACCCAGGATTTGCCATTTTCCTCACTGTAGTGCAATCTCTGAGTTTGTATATTTAAGTAGCAGGGGGTGTGGGTGGTGCAGGGTGGCTTGCCCCCATGCAAAAACATACAGGTAAGTTGTTATATATATATATATATATATATATATATATATATATATATATATATATATATATATATATATATACACAAACATACATATGGGCATGTGGCAATTAAACTAAATGCCTAAATATTGAAATAGAACTAATGTTCAAAATATTGACAGTTAAAAATATCTATACACAAAATATTGACAGAACCTAACCACATTCTATACAATTTTTTTGTGGGGGAGAGGGGAGCCTCCTGTTCCCTCACATGTACAGGGGGATTGCCATTTCTATCCCACCCCTTTAAACATTGGGATGTGTTTATGTTCTGTCAATATTGTGTGTTTAGATATTTTTAATGTCAATATGTTGAACATTAAATATTTTTATGTCAGTATCTAGGCTTTCATTATTTAGATATTTATATGAACTGCCATAAATGTGTGTGCGGGGGTGGAGGGTATGTGTCCACCTTTAATTTGAGAATTGCTTAGGTTACCCACGTTTTTTATTTGCAGTTGCTTCATATATTATGTTAAACCCTAGTTCTTTTAATATTGATCCTGGTGAAATATTTCATTCTTTGGAAGATTTATTTTTTTACTTGTTTACTTGTATCACATAGGCTGGGTAGTAGGCTTGAGGCATTGGTGGATTTGATTTTATTACATTAATAATATCTATGGGTTTGAAGAGTCAGTAGATATGTAGTAATATTGGGATTGTGCTTCACTTAGTTGTTATGATGACAGGGTATAATCTTTTGGATGTTATTTCTGTCAGTATCTGCCTTTTATGTAACCAAAGATTAGCTAATGAAAGGGGTGCATTAAATGGTAATTAATTTGACTAATTAGTAAAGTAGGAAATATTGGGATATTAGTGTTGTACTTGTTGACGTACTGTATTCAGAAATGATATGAATAGATAAGGATATTAAATGGTAATTAATTTGACTAATTAGTAAAGTAGGAAATGTTGGGATATTAGTGTTGCAGTTGTTGACGTACTGTATTTAGAAATGATATGAATAGATAAGGATATTAAATGGTAATTAATTTGACTAATTAGTAAAGTAGGAAATGTTGGGATATTAGTGTTGCAGTTGTTGACATGCACTGTATTTAGAAACGATATGAACAGATAAGGATATTAAATGGTAATTAATTTGACTAATTAGTAAAGTAGGAAATGTTGGGATGTTAGTGTTGCAGTTGTTGACATGCACTGTATTTAGAAATGATATGAATAGATAAGGATATTAAATGGTAATTAATTTGACTAATTAGTAAAGTGGGAAATGTTGGGATGTTAGTGTTGCAGTTGTTGACATGCACTGTATTTAGAAATGATATGAATAGATAAGGATATTAAATGGTAATTAATTTGCCTAATTAGTAAAGTAGGAAATGGGATGTTAGTGTTGCAGTTGTTGACATGTACTGTATTTAGAAATGATATGAATGGATAAGGATATTAAATGGTAATTAATTTGCCTAATTAGTAAAGTAGGAAATGTTGGGATGTTAGTGTTGCAGTTGTTGACATGCACTGTATTTAGAAATGATATGAATGGATAAGGATATTAAATGGTAATTAATTTGCCTAATTAGTAAAGTAGGAAATGTTGGGATATTAGTGTTGCAGTTGTTGACATGCACTGTATTTAGAAATGATATGAATGGATAAGGATATTAAATGGTAATTAATTTGCCTAATTAGTTAAGTAGGAAATGTTGGGATGTTAGTGTTGCAGTTGTTGACATGCACTGTATTTAGAAATGATATGAATGGATAAGGATATTAAATGGTAATTAATTTGCCTAATTAGTAAAGTAGGAAATGTTGGGATGTTAGTGTTGCAGTTGTTGACATTTACTGTATTTAGAAATTATATGAATGGATAAGGATATTAAATGGTAATTAATTTGCCTAATTAGTAAAGTAGGAAATGTTGGGATGTTAGTGTTGCAGTTGTTGACATGCACTGTATTTAGAAATGATATGAATGTATAAGGATATTAAATGGTAATTAATCTGACTAATTAGTAAAGTAGGAAATGTTGGGATGTTAGTGTTGCAGTTGTTGACATGCACTGTATTTAGAAATGATATGAATAGATAAGGATATTAAATGGTAATTAATTTGCCTAATTAGTAAAGTAGGAAATGTTGGGATGTTAGTGTTGCAGTTGTTGACATGCACTGCATTTAGAAATGATATGAATTGATAAGGATATTAAATGGTAATTAATTTGACTAATTAGTAAAGTAGGAAATGTTGGGATGTTAGTGTTGCAGTTGTTGACTTGGACTGTATTTAGAAATGATATGAATAGATAAGGATATTAAATGGTAATTAATTTGCCTAATTAGTAAAGTAGGAAATGTTGGGATGTTAGTGTTGCAGTTGTTGACATGCACTGTATTTAGAAATGATATGAATGGATAAGGATATTAAATGGTAATTAATTTGCCTAATTAGTAAAGTAGGAAATGTTGGGATATTAGTGTTGTACTTGTTGACATGTACCGTATTTAGAAATTTTATGAATGAATAAGGATATTAAATGGTAATTAATTTGCCTAATTAGTAAAGTAGGAAATGTTGGGATGTTAGTGTTGCAGTTGTTGACATGCACTGTATTTAGAAATTATATGAATAGATAAGGATATTAAATGGTAATTAATTTGACTAATTAGTAAAGTAGGAAATGTTGGGATGTTAGTGTTGCAGTTGTTGACATGTACTGTATTTAGAAATGATATGAATGGATAAGGATATTAAATGGTAATTAATTTGCCTAATTAGTAAAGTAGGAAATGTTGGGATGTTAGTGTTGCAGTTGTTGACATGCACTGTATTTAGAAATGATATGAATGTATAAGGATATTAAATGGTAATTAATCTGACTAATTAGTAAAGTAGGAAATGTTGGGATGTTAGTGTTGCAGTTGTTGACATGTACTGTATTTAGAAATGATATGAATAGATAAGGATATTAAATGGTAATTAATTTGACTAATTAGTAAAGTAGGAAATGTTGGGATGTTAGTGTTGCAGTTGTTGACATGCACTGTATTTAGAAATTATATGAATGGATAAGGATATTAAATGGTAATTAATTTGCCTAATTAGTAAAGTAGGAAATGTTGGGATGTTAGTGTTGCAGTTGTTGACTTGGACTGTATTTAGAAAGGATATGAATAGATAAGGATAATAAATGGTAATTAATTTGACTAATTAGTAAAGTAGGAAATGTTGGGATGTTAGTGTTGCAGTTGTTGACATGTACTGTATTTAGAAATTATATGAATAGATAAGGATATTAAATGGTAATTAATTTGACTAATTAGTAAAGTAGGAAATGTTGGGATATTAGTGTTGCAGTTGTTGACATGCACTGTATTTAGAAATGATATGAATAGATAAGGTTATTAAATGGTAATTAATTTGACTAATTAGTAAAGTAGGAAATGGGATATTAGTGTTGCAGTTGTTGACATGCACTGTATTTAGAAATTATATGAATAGATAAGGATATTAAATGGTAATTAATTTGACTAATTAGTAAAGTAGGAAATGTTGGGATGTTAGTGTTGCAGTTGTTGACATGGACTGTATTTAGAAATTATATGAATGGATAAGGATATTAAATGGTAATTAATTTGACTAATTAGTAAAGTTGGAAATGTTGGGATGTTAGTGTTGCAGTTGTTGACATGGACTGTATTTAGAAATGATATGAATAGATAAGGATATTGAATGGTAGTAAAGTTGGAAATGTTGCGATGTTAGTATTGCAGTTGTTGACATGCACTGTATTTAGAAATGATATGAATAGATAAGGATATTAAATGGTAATTAATTTGCCTAATTAGTAAAGTAGGAAATGTTGGGATGTTAGTGTTGCAGTTGTTGACATGCACTGTATTTAGAAATGATATGAATGGATAAGGATATTAAATGGTAATTAATTTGCCTAATTAGTAAAGTAGGAAATGTTGGGATATTAGTGTTGTACTTGTTGACATGTACTGTATTTAGAAATGATATGAATAGATAAGGATATTAAATGGTAATTAATTTGCCTAATTAGTAAAGTAGGAAATGTTGGGATGTTAGTGTTGCAGTTGTTGACATGTACTGTATTTAGAAATGATATGAATAGATAAGGATATTAAATGGTAATTAATTTGACTAATTAGTAAAGTAGGAAATGTTGGGATGTTAGTGTTGTGCTTGTTGACATGTACTGTATTTAGAAATGATATGAATAGATAAGGATATTAAATGGTAATTAATTTGACTAATTAGTAAAGTAGGAAATGTTGGGATATTAGTGTTGCAGTTGTTGACATGTACTGTATTTAGAAATGATATGAATAGATAAGGATATTAAATGGTAATTAATTTGCCTAATTAGTAAAGTAGGAAATGTTGGGATATTAGTGTTGCAGTTGTTGACATGCACTGTATTTAGAAATGATATGAATGGATAAGGATATTAAATGGTAATTAATTTGACTAATTAGTAAAGTAGGAAATGTTGGGATATTAGTGTTGCAGTTGTTGACATGTACTGTATTTAGAAATGATATGAATGGATAAGGATATTAAATGGTAATTAATTTGCCTAATTAGTAAAGTAGGAAATGTTGGGATGTTAGTGTTGCAGTTGTTGACATGTACTGTATTTAGAAATGATATGAATGGATAAGGATATTAAATGGTAATTAATTTGACTAATTAGTAAAGTAGGAAATGTTGGGATGTTAGTGTTGCAGTTGTTGACATGTACTGTATTTAGAAAGGATATGAATAGATAAGGATACATTCCATAAAACGGATGCTAAGGATAAGTTGTAACAAAAAGGTAATCAGCTTTAAATAAGCAGGATATGAAGGTTAAACATGGGTGGGGATATTACCATATAAGAGCAAGTGTGGGGAGGTTGCTGATGAACTGGAGTTGGGAGTAAGTTAAGCAGGCCATGTACAGTATGGAGGTTATACAGACAACTTGGTAGAGCAGAGAAAGATAAGAGAATACACTCCTACAATATAACATGTGCCGCTCATCTGGTCAGAATAAAACAGATGAACAGTTGTGGGTTCTGCTCAAACAGCTTTATTATATACAAACACATCAGGATTGAGGCTTAGCAACTTAAACTTAAATAAACTTATAAACAGACTGAGTACGTGGCACACCTCATCACAAAAGGTTTCTCATCCAGGAAAAAAGAGGTCATTGTTCCCCTCTACTCATCACTCATTAGACCCATTATAGAGTACAACGCCCCTTTTGGTATGTACCTCACAAGACATCTACAACAACTGGAAAGGCCACAAAAATACCTCACAGAGAGGATTACCAGCCTCAAACAGATGCCCTACGCAGACCGCCTCAAAAAACTCCAGCTTTACTCTGTCACATATCGCCTACTCAGAGGCAATCTACGGCTAACATACACAGCTATTTCAAAACCAGAGCTGTTGGACATGCTCCACATAAAGAAATCCCAATCCCTTCGAGCTACACACTCTAGGGACCTAAACCTTGACACCACAATAAATAGAACATGCTGGAGGGATAGATTCCTGTCTCAGAGACTTCCCATACTCTGGAACAAACTACCTATCTTTATCAAACAAAGCTACTCATTAGCACTCTTCAAGAAAAATCTTGATGATTGGATGGGAGATAGGAAATTCACCCCGGGGATCACTTCTGTGGCTCTGCTTGACAGGGGCACAGGAAAATAATTTTCTTGGGTGGCAAAAGCCAGGGTACCATTTGGCTAGGCTTATACAGGCCCTAGGGCCAATAGCCTAGTACCTACCTATGAACTACTGCACTCATACATGTTAACACTCTGGCTATTCTCTCAAAATGGCACTGCTGTCTGGACATGCTCTCTATTTATATGCATGTGCCCTCACTTTGAAATGCTTCTTCAAGTTATAACACACCACACTGTTCTACAACAGGTACATGAGGTATTAAATACATCAAAAGACTGCAATAGTACCACAATTAGATGATCTGCAGTTAGCTGTTATAAATAGTGCACCAACCATACCTCAAAAATGGACAATGCAGCCAGGCACTTGGGGGGGGGGCAAAAATTTGATCCCAAGCACTCAGTAAGGAGCCATCAATAATGCAGGCATAAAGAAGCAGGTTACCCACTCAGACAATAAAAGGCATGAATAGTGAAAGTCCACCACAGACAAGCTTCACAAAGGAAGCAAGTTTAAATCTTGTCCACATACATCTTAAAAAAAAATCCTGCTATCTGTCCACCAACATAATTCTGGCCAGAGAAAAAACCCATGACTACATCTTGGACCGATACAGATCACATGAATAAAGGCAACCTTACTGGAGTCATATTCATATATTTAATAAAAGCTTTCAGCTCAGTGGACCATGCTGTTACTGGGCTAACCAACGTATTCATTTTCCACTGCTACAGAATGGTTTAATAACTACTACTGTGACCTACCATTTAGAGTCATACTCTTGTGCTTCATTTTCAGAATTCCACTACTAAAACAAGGAGTCTGAAAATGATCTATTACCACCCCTTTTCTTTTCTCACTGATTGTTAATCATCTTCCTTTCAAATTCCTACAACATGTTACTCCATGGCTTCCACTTTTTTTTTTTGCAGGGGTCACCCCCTGGACTGATATATACCAGCTCCACAGTCACACTACATCAAGAAAGGGTGAAATTCCCCCAGAAAGGACATCACTGCCAGTAGAACTTGCTGACAGTGATTTCCTATGGAGGAACTCTACTTGTTGGTAGGTTGAACCTCAGGCAACTGGAGCTTGGGAGTTCAGTCTTCATCCTCCTCTTTCAGATTTCTCTTCTCTTCAGTGACACTTCACAGATACTTGAAGCAGTTAACCTGTTCCACTATCTTCCCTTCTATGTCAGTTCTTATCTTCTTCTGATTTCCCCATTTTCTGCCATTGCAACTGTCTGTCTGTACTCAGTTTCCTCCCATATGCCTTCAGTTTTGCATTCCATTTCCTATACTACACTTAAATTCTTGCTCAGACTCTACCTGTAATGCCACAATGCCTGCATACAGCAACTATCTGATATGTCCTCCTCCAATCTGATGCTAATATAGACCATCACCTGTGTAGATCAGAGAGTAAACTGTATGCTATATCTTTAAGGAGCATGCAAGGCTGTACGTGCACGTCTAAATTCCTAACACGTGCAATATCTAGTGTCATTTTGAAACAGCCAGAGACAGAACATGCATGATCACAGTTGTTAATTTGAATGTAAGTTACTTCAGTTAAAGTCAGTTAGCCTCTATAGTGATGTGCTTGTATAAAATAAAGCTATTTGAACATAACCCATGAAGCCATTTTCTAAGAGTATGCTGACGTTTTTGATGACAAGTTAGGTAAACTTCCACTTGTGTATTCCATGAAGTTAGAGCCAGCAGTCACTCCAGTAGTCAGACTAGCAAGAAGAGTTCTGATAGCTATGCAAGATAAAGTTAAGGGTCAGTTGGATAAAATAGTGCAGCAGGTGTGATTTGTCTAGTCACAGAACCAACTGAATGGGTGTCGTCCTTGGTAACCACTGACAAAAAAGGCTCAGACAAAATCAGAATATGCATTGACCCAAGAGATCTGAACAAAGCATTAAAAAGACCGTATCATCCAATGCACACAGTTGATGAAGTTGCAGCTCTAATACTGAATGCCACTGTATTTTCTGTTTTGGATGCAAAAAGTTAATTTTGGCAAGTGATGGTTGATCATAAATCCTCATTTCTAATTACTTTTGGTACCCCATTTGGCAGATACAAATTCCGAAGGATGCCATTTGGAATAAATTCTGCAAGTGAAGTTTTTCAGCATTCAATGGAACAATTTTTTTTGGGGTTATCCCTGTGCCATAATAGTAGATGATCTATTGGTTGGATGCAATGGTAAAGCAGAGCATGAAAGAAACCTCAAGAAAGTTCTAGCAGAGCATGTGAAGTAAACTTGAAGTTCAATCCTTTGAAATGCAAATTCAGACTTCCAGAAGTTAAGTACGTAGGTCATTTGTTTACGAGTACAATCTTGAGACCGGAACCGACCAAGCAAACAGCTATTCTTGAGATGTCAGCACCAGATAATGTGCAAGCTTTACAGTGTTTTCTGGGCATGGTCAACTATTTACACAAATTTATACCAGACTTCAGTGAGTTGACAGCACCTTTAAGAGAGCTCACATGCAAAAATGTTGCATGGTCATGGTTGGAGCACCAGAAGGTATATGAAGACCTCAAGCAGAAAATTGCCACCCCACCTATGTAAAAATGCTATGATGTGAATAAACCAGTTACTCTTTCTTGTGTTGCTTCAAAAATTTTGTCTAGGCACAGTTATACTTCAAGAGGGCAGACTGGTAACCTATGCATCTAGAACACTAACTCAGACTGAGATGCAGTATGCTCAAATTGAGAGGGTGCGTCCAAGTTTCATGATTATATTTATGGTTGAGTTATTCAGATTGAAACTGGCCACCAACCTCTAGTTACTATTCTAAAGAAGCCTATGCATTCTGCCCCATCTTACTTTCTACTACTCTGCATATTCATCAGTCACCATCTCTAGAACTTTCATACAGTGTGACAGGAGTTTGATACCACTGTATTTCCCACAGTTGTGGATGTCCCCTTTGTTCTTGTACACTGGCACTAGTATGCCTATTTTTCAGTTATCTGGGATACACTTTCCTCTCCATACTGCTATGAGTACCTATGTTACCCTGAGGTGCCATTTTACCCCTATCTCACTTAACATCTTGAGCATATCTACTATGACCTCATCTGTGTCAGCTGCTTTCCTTGACTTCATTTCCTAAGTGCTGTTCTTATTTCTTCTAGGGTGGGCTCCTCTTCTTTCTTTTATTGTAGGCCGTGTCTGTAGCAGTACAGCTTCTGTGGGATTTTCTTCATTCATAAGCTGCTGGGAGTACTCTTTCCAAAAGCCTTTGTGTCCTGTGGACTGGTTAGCATGTTGTTGCTGGCATCCCTTATGAAGGATGACTGACTATCCTCTTTATATTTCTGTCTTAGTCAGTGGCGTAACTACGAGAGGCGAAGTGAGGAAATTGCCTCAGGGCGCCAAGCGGCAGGGGGCACTTTGGGCAGGGGCGGCTCGTCCTATCGGACTGCCGGTCTGCAGCCCTCCCACTAAGAAAATAACAAAAAAAAAAAATCTGTAAAACATAAAAACAGTGAGCGATCCCAGACTGCCTTACCAGCAGTCCTGATATGGACACATGGACATGGAGAACAGAGGAGGTCTGGACTGCTTAAGCTGCAGTCAGGATGAGGAGGACTGAGTTGCTCTCACTGGACTTTTTCAGTGCATGGGCTTCGGCTTCAGGTAGGTGTTTGGATTGTGGGCTTGCTTGCTGTTGTTCAGTCGCTTCGTGGATCAGTCTGTTTGTTCGGGTGTGCAGATCAGTCTGTAGCTTGCTTGCTGTTCGGTCGGTCGCTTGGTCTCGTGGATCAGTCTGTGGCTTGCTGTTGGGTCGGTCGCTGGGCTAGGTAGGTGAAGGGCTGTGTGTTGATTGCTGGGTTTGCTTGGTCAGGTGTGTGTGTGTGTGTGTGTGTGTGTGTGTGTGTGTGTGTGTGTGTGTGTGTTATGCGTGTGTGTGTGTGTGTGTGTGTGTGTGTGTGTGTGTGTGTGTGTGACTGTGTGTGTGTGTGTGTGTGTGTGTGTGTGTGTGTGTGTGTGTGTGTGTGTGTGTGTGTGTGTGTGTGTGTGAGTGCTTACACGTAGTACTAATTACATACAGATAGATAGATAGACACATTTATACTTATATATGTGTATATATTTATTCATTGATTTGTTCATTCTCCAACACCTGTTTTAAGAGATGCCAGACTGTGAAGTAGCCAGATCCTCCTGTCTTTGTAAGTGCTATCAGTAAGGCAGAGAACCAGACCAAGACAAAATTACAGAGCATCACTAGATGGACATGCATGCTGTCTCACACATTACGTATTCTTATGGGTAGTTTAAAGAAATAAGAATTGCCTATTTTATCGTATAGTCTTTTTGAATAAATGCGCATTTCTTGATGCAATTACTTTCTACTGAATGCTATTTCATAGTGCATCACCCTCTTAGAGGTATTCCCACTCTTTCATGTTTTAGACTCCTTGCTGCTACACAACAGAAAATGTCAGATGAGACACATGATTTCCTCATTCAGGTATAGCATTCCAAGGGGGATGTAACCAGGACCTGCTAGCAACAAGGTCACTTCAACTATTCCAAAGGTTAACCCTTGCTGCTGCAGCTAGTTCTATATATTGATATTAGTTTCCTGTTGCTATTTTTCTACCTATTATTATACTTTATAAATCAAAAAACACACATTTGTTGGCTCTGGATTTAACTGTGCTGGATTGTGTGTCTATGTTTTTTTACTTTAGCTTCTTTTAGAGTTTACCTGCAGAGCTGAAAATGTATCTATTTTGGCATTTTATGATTCTGCTTGAAAGATGAAAGAAGGCAAAATGCCCTTACCCATGCTGTTCCTATAAATATCTCTACCACTTGTCAAAAATATATTAATCTGCAGCTTAATGAAACTCTGCAGACATATATTTTCCACTGCACTTAACACATTAATTTATAGACTTATACTTTTGTTTCATCCAGTTCCATGTAACTGGGAAGCAAAATCTTGCCCTGGCAAGCAGTGAGTACAAGCTAAAGAAACAATGGCTTAAAGTAAAGGATACGCATGGATGTTTTCAGTTTAATTCAATTACTTACTGTCCTCCCATGTTACAAAGACATGTCTGCATTATTTCTTCCTGGGCCTCTGCTGAAAATTGTTTTTTTTGTTCCAAGTCAGACTGTCCTGATTAACAAATGTTAAATAAAACTGACAGGCATTTGAATTTTCAGACTTCAGGATTCTGAATGTTTAAGTCCTTACATATCTGATGGTGCAGTAGTAGCCTCTGTTGAAAATTGTTTTTGTTCCATCAGAAGTAAAATTGACAGGCATTTGAATTTCAGACTTCATATTCTTCACAAAACACAAAGTAACACAACCTTTAATTCTAGCAATTTTCTAAGTTTATAAGATGAATATTTGAAATTTGTCCCTATTTTTGGGACTGTATTCCCCCATTATTGGCTTCGTCCAGACTTTTTGTGCTAAGGTTGACAAGGCTTTTTGTGCTATGGCAAGAACTGAATTCACGGAATATGTTTGAAGGCTGTATTCCCTCATTACTACGTTTGTCCAGGTGTTTTGTGCTAAGAGATTGACAGCTATGGTGAGAAATGAATTCATTAAATGATAGCCATTTAAATTTCAGTCTTCTTCACTTTCACAAAGCAGCTGATATGGCGTAGTGGTATGTTGCTCTGACTGTTTTGCACAGGGGACCTTGGTAGTAAAATGTATGATGGTAACACAGTATTTTTCTTTCACAAAGCAGCTGATTTGGCATAGTGCTATGTTGCTCTGACTGTTTTGCATCCAGACAGAAGGATGAGTATGAATTCCCCGATGGTGGAAGAAAAAGCTTAGTGGCGCTCAGCGTAGAAAGTGAGAGAGACAGAAAGAGGTTGCAGAAAGTGAACTGCTGAAAAAAGTACCAAAACTGAGTGCATACTTTATTGCTCCACAAGCGTCTTGTAGTGTGACTTTGGAACAGTGGGAAGAAAGACAAGGGATAACGAACGAAGATATTTGGCAGCCAGAGGACGATCAGAAGAATGCCAGTACTCACTGCCATCCGAGTTTGACAGTTCAGAGAGGGTTTCTCGTGCCAAGAAGTTTCATGATGAACTTTCAAATGACTGCAGACTGGAGTCAGCAGAACAGCGCTATAAGGTCGAAGTGTTCAACAGAATCATCGACTACGCCATTGTCCAGAGAACAACACGAATCAAGTCACTGCGAGATACTGACCAAGTCTTCATATGCTTGAAACCTATGACAATTACTGAAATGAATGATGATGAACTGCTGAAGATGTCGAAGAGTCTGATCACGGAGTACTCGGATGACATTTCAGATGAGCTGTCTGACCAACTGCTCCTGCTCAAAATGACTTTCAGTGTCACATTGTCAGCGCTGAAATCTATCAAGGACTTGGCTGAATTCATCTTGATATCTCATTCAGAATCATCTTCCAGCTTTCCGGATATAATCACTGCTTGTTTGCTGTATCTGACACTTCCTGTGACAGTTGCCAGTGCTGAAAGAAGTTTTTCGAAGGTGAAGTTGATAAAGACATTCTTGCGTAGTACAATGTCTGAGGTTCGACTTAGTTCTTTAGCCATTCTATCGATTGAGAGCTGACGCCTGGAAGACGTGGACACTGACAAGATCATTGATAGTTTTGCTTATAACAAAGCCTGCAAGAAGTCATTCTAGGAGTAGGATTGAACAATGGAGGTACAATTCACATTCTGGTATCTATATAATGTACTGTTTTATAATTGTTTTTTTTTTTACTTTTTGCTGAATAGCACATCTCCAGATTTCAGTGTTTTATGCCACTGTCATAGGTCAAGCGAACGTCACTATATGTGATTTCTTTGGCTTCGGTCATCTCGATGGCTTGGGTTCCTGGGGGGGGGGTGTTGGGGCACCTAGGAAAAGTTTTCCTCAGGGCGCTTCTAACGTAGTTACGCCACTGGTCTTAGTCTTGCAACCTTATAGAGTTTCTCTGTGCCATCTACCAGTTCACTTTCCAGAAGATGCTAGAGTGGCTCTGAAGACTTGTTCTTTGCTATTATAACTCCTCCTTTAGCTGTTTTGTTAGTCAACCAGTATTTTTTCTTAGCCTGATCCATCTTATCTATCTGCCACTTTTTTCCTGCTCTTCTTCTTCTTTCTTTCGATTACTTTCTGTAGGTCTGCATTCCACAACTAGCTTTCCTTATGAACTTTATTCCCATACCTGGCTTGGCCACATATCTGTTCTACAGTCCTCATATATGTTGTTTTTAGGTTCTGCCATTCTCCTTAATCTCCAGCTATTTCCTCTTCTTCCTGATGTGCTACAGCATTGTGTAATTCCTTGAAATCCTGTGCTTTCTCTCCACTTAACATCCAGGTCTTCAACTTAGTCTTTGACCTTAGAACCTTTCCTGACCAGTGCTTGCAGATGATCATGGCAACCAGTGGTTTATGCTGTGGGATGACTGTTTCACTGGGGATGACTTTACCGTCACTGATTCTACCCCAGTGTGCTGTCCTCACTAGGAGAAAGACTACCTGAGTTGCAATGTTGGCCATTCTTTTATGTGATCTTCTGACTGTTTCTCTTAATGAACAAGTGTTGGTCACCATTAAGCCATTTGCCAGACAGAATTCTAGAATGGCCTGTCCTTTATTTCTGTTGCCTACCCCTGTGGAGCCAGGCAGTCCTCATAGCCTGTTCTAGCTGTCCCAATACGTGCATTCAGGTCACCCATTATCAACACCAATTCCTGTTGTCTTGCTTTATCTTGTAGGTCCTGCAATTGCTGTATCAATGGACTCTTCCTCATTATCAACAGCCCTGCTATGGGGCATAGGCTAACAGTAAAAATTGTGCCTTTTCCTTACAGTGCAGTCTGATTGCCATGAGCCTCTCACTAATTCTGATTACATCCTCACTGTATTCTGAAGCCACTCTCTCACCACAATTCACACACCATTTCTAGTCTGTCCTTCTCCTGAGTAGTAGAATCTGGATCCCAAGCCAATTGGCTTTGCTGCACTGCCCTTCCATCCTGTCTACTGGATACACAAGATGTCCAGCCTCCTCCTTACCATCATATCATCGACATCCAAGCTACATCCTGTCAGTAAACCTGCATCGAGTTTAGGAATTCTTAATTCGTGATTGGCAGGTTGATTTATTTTACATCCAGGTTTTGCTCAACAGAGCTATCCTATGTATTCCAAGTTGGGCAACTAGACACTGGAAAGTCAGTAGCTTATTGGCCCTGGGTTGCTTGTCTTTATGGCAGGCACCCTCAGGCCAATAGCAGCACATAAACTCCACTAAGAATGCTTCCCACCATTGACATGAGTACTTGATGTAAGTCAGGGCAGCATAGGTACTTAACCCATTTATGACCAGCAAATAATTATGCCCATTTCTGGTGACATTAGTCAACACAACCAAATCACCTACAGCCAGTTTATTACACCATCAAGTGGCTAGTCATGACGCAGCACACTGTGAGACATGTTCTAGTTTGAGGATACTGTGTACCACAGCTGATGCTCAGTGTTGTTGGTGTTGGTGACACTTAGAATCTGTGCTGCAGCCGACAAGTCCATTCTTGGGTAAGTTTGAGATGGAAAATGTCAACATGTTTTTAGGAGATAGGAGGAACCCCAACAAGAAATAGGGAGAAGAAGCAAACTCCATCCAGGCATTGGCTGGAGGTCATGAACAAACCTTGTACCTTCTGCATGGGATGCAGAGATCTTAACCAGTATGCCAGCTAGTCAGTCAAAATTTAATCTGTTTCTTTTACTTTTGTAATTCTGTGTTGTCTTGTTTCACAGCCTGGGATGGACCTGAACAATCAGCTTAAGTGTTCTTCCATGGGGAAACAAATCCAGTCAATCAATTAATCAATCAATACATAAATAAAGAAACAAGCATCAGTGTTGTCACAATATTATAGCACTCCTTAAAGCTTGACATTGCCTAGTGAACCTGTAACTCGTATTGAAAATGTAGCCAATTAAAATCAAGGTTGCATTACTGGGATGTGTCTTCTTTTTGTGACTAAAAGAAAGTGAAAGCCACACGTGCATTACTGAATATTCAAGTACAAATTATAGCACTCTGTTCAACAGAAAAATAGCAAACAGAAAGCAGCTCAGGTACTCTGTTGTTATTCCAGGCTGCATATTGTAAAGATAGCATTTTTATACTGTGATCACATGCAAGACATGTCCTGACAAATCTACATCCGGTGCATGAAGATGAACATCCTAAATTTGACAGCATGCAGAACTACATACTCAAAAGGGTGCACAAAATAAGAGAAACAAAACCAATGGCTGCTTTAACATCCTAACGAGGATGGGTGACCACTGGTAACAGTCGCCACTGCCTTCAGTACTGCAGATGTTCCCAGAGATCATTATTGTTATTCAAGCTCCACTAGCACTGGACCAGCGGTATCACAATCTGATCATTCTTCCTTAGTTTCCTGCTTTTCTGCTAGAGGTGCAGACGTTGTCAGTTTGGAAAATCGGATGGAAAAAACACTGATCATGCCATATCATGGGAGGGCACAGATGCGTAGTTGGTTTAAGTAGAGGGATTACTTTGTACTTTTCCCCATTGGTGATTTTTTTCTGAAAAGCTTGAGTAGGTCTGTTTGCTCTTCGGCTTTCCTTCTGTGCAGGGTCCACATCCATTGCCCATGTCTAACTCAGCTGTAGTTCTGCAGCATGATGAGAGGGGGATGTAGTGATTACAGCATTTGTCTCCTCTCATACTGTGCAGGGTCCACATCCATTGCCCATGTCTAACTCAGCTGTAGTTCTGCAGCGTGATGAGAGGGTGATGTAGTGATTACAGCATTTGTCTCCTCTCATACTGTGCAGGGTCCACGTCTGTTGCCCATGTCTAACTCAGCTGTAGTTCTGCAGCGTGATGAGAGGGGGATGTAGTGATTACAGCATTTGTCTCCTCTCATACTGTGCAGGGTCCACATCCATTGCCCATGTCTAACTCAGCTGTAGTTCTGCAGCGTGATGGGAGGGGGATGTAGTGATTACAGCATTTGTCTCCTCTCATACTGTGCAGGGTCCACATCCATTGCCCATGTCTAACTCAGCTGTAGTTCTGCAGTGTGATGAGAGGGGGATGTAGTGATTACAGCATTTGTCTCCTCTCATACTGTGCAGGGTCCACATCCATTGCCCATGTCTAACTCAGCTGTAGTTCTGCAGCGTGATGAGAGGGGATGTAGTGATTACAGCATTTGTCTCCTCTCATACTGTGCAGGGTCCACATCCATTGCCCATGTCTAACTCAGCTGTAGTTCTGCAGTGTGATGAGAGGGGGAATGTAGTGATTACAGCATTTGTCTCCTCTCAAACTGTGTAGGGTCCACATCCATTGCCCATGTCTAACTCATCTGTAGTTCTGCAGCGTGATGAGAGGGGGATGTAGTGATTACAGCATTTGTCTCCTCTCATACTGTGCAGGGTCCACATCCATTGCCCATGTCTAACTCATCTGTAGTTCTGCAGCGTGATGAGAGGGGGATGTAGTGATTACAGCATTTGTCTCCTCTCATACTGTGCAGGGTCCACATCCATTGCCCATGTCTAACTCAGCTGTAGTTCTGCAGCGTGATGAGAGGGTGATGTAGTGATTACAGCATATGTCTCCTCTCATACTGTGCAGGGTCCACATCCATTGCCCATGTCTAACTCAGCTGTAGTTCTGCAGTGTGATGAGAGGGTGATGTAGTGATTACAGCATTTGTCTCCTCTCATACTGTGCAGGGTCCACATCCATTGCCCATGTCTAACTCAGCTGTAGTTCTGCAGCGTGATGAGAGGGGGATGTAGTGATTACAGCATTTGTCTCCTCTCATACTGTGCAGGGTCCACATCCATTGCCCATGTCTAACTCAGCTGTAGTTCTGCAGCGTGATGAGAGGGGGATGTAGTGATTACAGCATTTGTCTCCTCTCATACTGTGCAGGGTCCACGTCTGTTGCCCATGTCTAACTCAGCTGTAGTTCTGCAGCGTGATGAGAGGGTGATGTAGTGATTACAGCATTTGTCTCCTCTCATACTGTGCAGGGTCCACATCCATTGTACATGTCTAACTCAGCTGTAGTTCTGCAGCATGATGAGAGGGGGATGTAGTGATTACAGCATTTGTCTCCTCTCAAACTGTGCAGGGTCCACATCCATTGCCCATGTCTAACTCAGCTGTAGTTCTGCAGCGTGATGAGAGGGGGATGTAGTGATTACAGCATTTGTCTCCTCTCATACTGTGCAGGGTCCACATCCATTGCCCATGTCTAACTCAGCTGTAGTTCTGCAGCGTGATGAGAGGGGGATGTAGTGATTACAGCATTTGTCTCCTCTCATACTGTGCAGGGCCAACATCCATTGCCCATGTCTAACTCAGCTGTAGTTCTGCAGCATGATGAGAGGGGGATGTAGTGATTACAGCATTTGTCTCCTCTCATACTGTGCAGGGTCCACATCCATTGCCCATGTCTAACTCAGCTGTAGTTCTGCAGCGTAATGGGAGGGTGATGTAGTGATTACAGCATTTGTCTCCGCTGATACTGTGCAGGGTCCACATCCATTGCCCATGTCTAACTCAGCTGTAGTTCTGCAGCGTGATGAGAGGGGGATGTAGTGATTACAGCATTTGTCTCCTCTCATACTTCAAATGAGAACACTTGTCTTGCACAATTAGTCCAAACAGTGGTCAGCAGCTGCATCTGACAAGGCAGTCCAGTCTCCTGCATTCATTTAATACACAGAACTATATTACTCCATTTCTGAAATAAGCAGTCACTGTATTCTAGTGAAATTCTGAATGGGGTTCCTGCCACAACAATTGATTCTCTTATCTCCTTTCTCCTTTGGAATACCAGTTACCTATCACTACAAACAAGAAACCTGGGAACACAAGGAATTCTGTTATTAGTCATCCCTCTGTGTGCCCCTGCAACTACTAGTTGGTTATTCAGACAGACTACCAAGGCCCGTTCCTTTGAATAAAGCTGAGTGGATCCCTCCCTTCCTCATTGTCCTATTCTGACTGGTGAGCTCCTGCTGATGTCTCTCTACTGATCTGGATATCTTCTGAAGCTAAGCGTAATATTTACCACTGGCCACATTTAATTCCGCAATGTGCTTTAGGAAGGCATGAGCTATCAATGTCCAGGCTTTGATAATGTATTGGAGATCTCCTATTCCAACTGTCTGTTGTAACAAAGAAATGGCTATTTTAACCTTCTTTCTGCCATTAGGTAAACAGCTCAAGATTATCTGAATCATACATTAACTATAACATAGTACCACTATTAAGTTAACTGCTTAACTCAGAATTTTGAGCTGAATAATAACTCATTTCAAACTTGGGATGTATCACGTGAAGCCTTTGAAGCCCTTGATTATGTTAACATGACAGTTTCTTATGCACATCCTCCTTGTTGATGCAGAGACTTTGTGCACGGTGCCAGCTTCATCAGCAGGTATTTCAGACTGCACCAAAGAAAAACAAACTACATCACATGACTCACATTCTATACTGAGCACATTAAGGCTCAGCGACTAATTTCTTAAAGAGACACTCTGTATTACATCTGTTTCTGACATTAAGATGCCAATACTAGCAGCACATGGAAGGCTTCAGTCTTTAATCTCACACCTTCTCTCTTTAATGGTGTCTACCACAGGTTGCTAAGGTTACTACCATGTGAAACACCAATCATTCCCTGGTCAAAGCTTCTTGCTGCAGTTTCAAATGTTATGTATTAATTTAACATTCGTGTACTGAGAAAGTCCAACTGAGACAGAGCCCATTTTCAGTTGAGGCCCAGGGAGAAATGCTCCAGAAGCATGTCTTTGGAATGACAGAGGAAACCGGAGCACCCAGAGGCAACCCATGTGAATGCAGGGAGGACATGCAGACTCCACACAGAAGGCACCCCAGCCGAGAATTGAACTGGAGAACCTCTTGCTGTGAGGAGACAATGCTAACCACTGCAAAACTGCATCACCAATACCAAGGTCTTGAGTAGAGTTCATTTAGACTTCACAACCTCATTCTTCCCAGTTATATGGCAATAGTTTTCCTAGTGGTGGGAGTTTAATTCATCTTTCACAAAGCATTAGTTAATTCCCAGAGGATAAGGTAGTCACAATCAAGTCTTCTTTCATTGATGTGATACTTCTGGGAATTTTGTGGAACAAACATAAAATGACTGCCTTAGAAGACATGGATGTGTAAGTCAACAACACCCCATGTGTGAAAGGGGGGTGCTCCTACATTCCCTTAATAAATATAATCAAACCTGAGGTCACACCACCTTAGAGGAAAAGGGGCAAATTTGCAGAATTGTTCAACTAATGAAACACAACTGAATGACATAAACAGCTACAATTTCTAGGATATCATCACTATATAATTGGCTTTTCCTGGGTTTCTTTAGCTATCTCTCTAGCCAGTGTAATAATAAAAATATTAAAAATAAAATGTTGGCCTTTGTGATGTTAAGACATATGAGGAGAACTATGAAGACATTTGCTCAGTTTATTCCACAGGCTGGTGTCCACAGTATAATGTTGCTTGACTTCTAACATACTGACACAGATACAGATGCATGAGAATTATTTAGCAATAGTCATGGTAACAGATAGCAAGTAAATGAATGGCAACAAACTGCACATAAATATCTCAGGAAATCATGAACATGTTGACTCTGAACTGGAATCCTTACCGTGTAATCATCAATGCTTCCACTTGCACTTTGACTAGCATTTCTGCATGATGCTGAGAATGACTTTAAAAACTCAACAAGATCTGGATCCTGCAAACATGAAATGAAGTTAATGAAGAATCAAAAACTGTAAGATGTTAGTAACATCTGTTATCAAATTAATGTTATACATTGCTCTTCCTTCAGTTCCTGTTATAACTGTTTACAACATTATCCTAGTTCAAAAAGGCAATATTATGAATCTGTTGATGTTAGCATATATCATTTTTTAATATCATTTACAATGTGGGTTACCTAGTGTATTGCAAAATAAGGTTCACAGACTGCTGCATATCGAACCAATGTTTTACTGTATTATATTCAGCTGACTGGCCTACAAGTTATGGTAGTTTTGAGTCTGATCAGTGTTTAGATGTATTAGGAAAGTAATTTCAACCAAATAACTTCCCAGTGCAATATTGCCGTGTAAAATAAGACTCACCATGCACTTAGAGAGCTTCAGGAAATGGATTACTGATACAAGGTCATACTGTAATAGGCCTGATATGATGGGAACATTCTAACCCTGATATGATGGGAACATTCTAACCCAGCAACTGGGGATGCACAAGCCAGTGTATTTCTTTGTGCCGGTCCCAAGCCCAGATAAATGGGGAGGGTTGCATCAGGAAGGGCATCCGGCGTAAAACCTCTGCAAATTACTGATGCAGAGAACATTTCATATTTACATACCAGATCGGTCGAGGCTCGGGTTAACAATGACCGCCACCAGTACTGTTCGCCAACAGGGTGCTAGCAGAAATTGGGCTACTGTTGGCCGAAGAAGAAGAGGAGGGGGAAGGCATGCCCAAAGACAGGAAGAGAGAAAGAAGGTTAGGAGTGTAGTACTGAGGCAGGAACTTTGAATGTCGGCAGTATGACTGGTATAGGGAGAGAGCTAGCTGATATGATGGAGAGAAGGAAGGTTGATATATTGTGCATGCAAGAGACCAGATGGAAGGGAAGTAAGGCCAAGTGTATAGGAGGCGGGTTCAAATTGTTCTATCATGGTGTGGATGGCAGAAGAAATGGGGTAGGGATTATTCTAACAGAACAGTATGCCAAGAGTGTTTTGGAGGTGAGGAGAGTGTCTGATAGAGTGATGTTTATGAAGCTTGAAATTGATGGTGTAATGATGAATGTTGTTAGTGCATATGCTTCACAAGTTGGGTGTGCGATGGATGAGAAAGAAAAATTTTGGAGTGAGTTGGATGAAGTGGTGGTGAGTGTACCCAAGGGTGAGAGACTAGTGATTGGAGCGGACTTCAATGGGCATGTTGGTGAAGTGAACAGAGGGGATGATGAAGTGATGGGTAGGTATGGTGTTAAGGAGAGGAATGCAAAAGGTCAGATGATTGTGGATTTTGTGAAAAGGATGGATATGGCTGTGGTGAATACATATTTTAAGAAGAGGGAGGAGCATAGGGTGATGTACAAGAGTGGAGGAAGATGCACACAGGTGGATTATATCCTATGTAGGAGGGCCAGTCTGAACTGGAGACTGTAAAGTGGTGACTGGGGAAAGTGCAGTAAAGCAGCATAGAATGGTGGTCTTTAGGATGATGTTGGTGATCAAGAAGCGGAGGAGGAGTGTGAAAGCAGTGCCAAGAATTAAATGGTGGAAGTTAAAAAAGGGTGATTGTGAGGTGGAGTTCAGGGATGAGTTAAGACAGGCACTGGGAGGCAATGAAGAGTTACCGAATAGCTGGGTAACTACAGCAGAGCTAGTAAGGGAGACTGCTAGGAAGGTGCTTGGTGTGACATATGGACAGAGGAAGGAGGACAAGGAGACATGGTGGTGGAATGAGGAAGTACAGGAGAGTATACAGAGGAAGAGGCTGGCGAAGAAGAAGTGGGATTGTCAAAGAGATGAAGAAAGTAGACATGAGTATAAGGAGATGAGGCGCATGGCAAAGAGAGAGGTTGTGAAGGATAAGGCATATAGAGAGTTGTATGAGAGATTGAATACTAAAGAGGAAGAAAAGGACTAGACAGAGGGACAGAGCTGAGAAAGATGTGCAGCAGGTAAGGGTGATAAAGGACAGTGAGGGAAACGTACTCACAAGTGAGGAGAGTGTGTTGAGTAGATGGAAAGAGTACATTGAAGGGCTGATGAATGAAAAGAATGATAGAGAGAGAAGGTTGGATGATGTGGGGATAGTGAATCAGGAAGTGAAGCAGATTAGCAAGGAGGAAGTAAGGACAGCTATGAAGAGGATGAAGAATGGAAAGGCTGTTGGCCCGATGATATACCAGTGGATGCATGGAGGTGCTTAGGAGAAATGGCAGTGGAATTTTTAACCAGATTGTTTAATGAAATTTTGGAAAGTCAGAAGATGCCTGAGGAGTGGAGAGATAAAATTGATCAGTCACAGCTTGAAGTTATGGGAAAGCATAGTGGAAGCTAGGTTAAAAAGGGAGGTGATGATTAGTGATCAGCAGTAAGGTTTCATGCCAGGAAAGAGCACTACAGATGCAATATTTGCTCTGAGAGTGCTGTTGGAGAAATACAGAGAAGGTCAGAAGGAGTTGCATTGTGTCTTTATGGACTTAGAGAAAGCATACGACAGTGTGCCTAGAGAGGAGTTGTGGTATTGTATGAGGAAGTCGGGAGTGGCAGAGAAGTATGTAAGAGTGGTACAGGATATGTACAAGGGTAGTGTGACATTGGTGAGGACTGCAGTGGGAGTGACAGATATGTTTAAGGTGGAGGTGGGATTACATCAAGGATCAGCTCTGAGCCCTTTCTTATTTGCAGTGATGATGGACAGGTTGACAGATGAGATTAGCAGGAGGCCCCATGGACTATTATGTTTGCAGATGACATTGTGATATGTAGTGAGAGTAGGGACCAGGTTGAGGAGACACTGGAGAGGTGGAGATATGCTTTAGAGAGGAGAGGAATGAAGGTCAGCAGGGCTAAAACAGAATATATGTGTGTAAATGAGAGGGAGGGTAGAGGAATGGTGAGGATGCAGGGAGTAGAGTTGGTAAAGGTGGATGAGTTTAAGTACTTGGGATCAACAGTTCAGAGTAATGGTGATTGTGGAAGAGAGGTGAAGAAGAGAGTACAGGCAGGGTGGAATGGGTGGAGAAGAGTGTTAGGAGTGATTTGTGACAGACGGGTACCAGTAAGAGTGAAAGGGAAGGTCTACAAGAGTGTAGTGAGACCAGCTATGTTATATGGGTTGGAGACGGTAGCATTGACAAAAAGGCAGGAGTCAGAGCTGGATGTGGCAGAGTTAAAGATGTTAAGATTTGCACTGGGTGTGACTAGGATGGATAGGATTAGGAATCAGTATATTAGAGGGTCAGCTCAGGTTGGACAGTTTGGAGACAAAGCAAGAGAGGCGAGATTGGGTTGGTTTGGACATGTGCTGAGGAGGGATGCTGGGTATATTGGGAAAAGGATGCTAAGGATGGAGCTGCCAGGTAAGAGGAAAAGAGGAAGGCCTAAGATAAGGTTTATGGATGTGGTGAGAGAGGACATGCAGGCGGTTGGTGTGAAAGAGCATGATGCAGAGGACAGGAAGAAATGGAAACAGATGATCCACTGTGGCGACCCCTAACGGGAACAGCCGAAAGAAGATGATGATGATGATGATGATGATGATGGTGGGAACATTCTGTAATTTAAGGGCGATATTTAGGTGAACCAGTGATCCAGTAATCAAGGCCACATTTCCATTTTTCAGGAATAAAATGACAGTGTTCTGTAATTTGTCTGAGTACTGATAAAATGGGGGACTTTATGAAAGTTGACATTTAGACAAATCACTTTCTCATCAGCATTTGTACTTGATTGTCACTGTCCAGTCTATAATAATGTCAGTTTAGTTTTATTCAGTTTGTATTTTATATGTATTTTGAATTGTTTAGTTACTTCAATATATAATAAGGTAGGAAGGACCTCATTTGCCTTGAATGATATGGATGTTGTCTTTGATACTGTTGGTTGCACTGATTTTAGGGCTTTTATTGACCCTTTGGAAGGTGTTAGCACCAAGGGTTCGACCTATAACTCTGATGTATTTAATATGTGGGAATGGTCATGTAAACAGATAGAAGCAGCTCCTTGTGGGTTGAGTGATACACCTAAAAATATCATGATGTCGCCACGGAATATGAATATGTTTGAGAATGTAATTTCTACTAATACTTGTGTTGAATCTAAAAAAGGTGCTTCTGATAATAATATGGCTGATAACTGTGATGAAACTTCTTTAAATGACCGACGATTATGGAATTTAATGCGTGACTCTTTTTGAAATACTGAGGCTTTTGCCCCTGCATTTATGGAACCTGTTTCACACACTATTGATCGGGCTGCTCACATACGGTGCAATATGGCTCTACTTTAATGGGATTAAGTGATAATCCCGATGAACTAATACAGCCTTTAGTTAATTTGGAAAACCCTGTGTAGAATATTGTCGTAGAGGGTGTGTCAAATGGAAATACGAATCAACATATGGGTTCTGCTTTATTTGACAAACAGAAAAATATAGAAATATGGAATAACCATCAGTGGAAAGGGACTGAAACATTGAGTTCCTCAAGAAAATATGGTTATAGTAATATTCTTTCTTCGAATAGCTGTAATTCTGATAAGGATATTTTTGTGAGCAATTATGTGAGTAGACCTGACAAAATACATGGTGAAACAGTAGATTGTTATTCATGAACTATGAATAAGGGCCTCTTAAGTTCCCCTTTGAATGTAAAATGTAATAATCATAAATTACCAGTCTCTCATGATAATCCTGTAGACCAGTATGCCAGCCAGGTAGTTAATACCACTGGGCAATGTTCTAATGTGGGTGATTCTAGAGAGATATTTAAGCAGTCTTTGGATATGATCTGGCTTGAATATAAGTCTGGTTGTATGAACGAAAATACATTAATGATAGGACAAACTATGACTATAGAATATTCTGCTAAGAAATATGTAATATCAGCTGTAGCTATGAGCACCTGTGATTTGTGTAATGCTTTTGGATTAATGGTGGACTTACAGAGGATAGGGCAATATGCTAATAATGATGTGATAACAAATAGTAATGTGGATGTACCTGCTTTACCTAATGAACATGTTACAGGTTCTAATATAGAGATTGGTGGGGCTAGTGTTAACCCAAAGATGACAGGGCAATATGCTACTAGTGATGTGACAGCAACTGGAAATATGGATGTACCTGTTTCATCTAATGAACATATTACTGATTCTAACACAGAGATTGGTTTAGCTTCTGCTAGGGTGACATTAAATGAAGAAATCTCTGAGGTGAGCCATCCTATGGTTGTTAACCCTTCTAGCTATAGGTTGACTAAGGCAGAAATGCCCCTATTATCATGAGGAACTATGTTTGTTCAGGCAAATACTGATGATTTGGTACATGCGATTACTGATCTAAACCTGTTTTCAAGGGGTTTGAATTTAAAGAGTATTTCTAAGAATAATAGTGATACTGTGGCATGTCATCTGAAAAGGAGTAGCACATTTATTCCTATTAGTGATCCAGTCATCAATGTTTTCACTAATATTTGTGAAAAGGAAATTCATAATATCTATGATAAAAAAGATTTTATGAGAATATATAATTTAACACCTGAGGAGACCTGAGCATTAAAATCATTACAGAATAATACACAGATAGTTATAAAGGAGGCAGATAAAGGAGGTGCCATTGTAGTAATGGATTTACAACAATATTTACAGTCTATGGCTGAGTTATTGTCAGATAGACTTACGTTTAAACCCATTAGTGGTAAGGAAGTAGATGTCATGATTAGTAAAATCAACATGTGTATATATGACCTGCAGGTAATGGGGGACATAGATTTTGATGTCTTCCACTTTCTCAGTGTGCCATGTCCGATAATCCCTGTGCTCTATGGACTACCTAAAATCCATAAATCGTTGGAGAAACCCTCAATGAGACCCATCGTATCGGGGAGGGGATGGATGACTGAATCTCTATCAGTATATCTACAAGATCTCCTAAAGGGTTATTTAAAATATATTCCCAGTTATATTAAGGACACAGGAGACTTTCTGACACAGTTGCAAACTTGGTATAATAGCTGTGCCCATGACCACCTGATTTTGATGACATTAGATGTAAAATCTCTGTTTACTGTAATTCCAAATAGCTATGGAATTGATTGTATTAGAGTGATTCTACATGAATATGGATGCCTTCCTGCTAGATGGATTGAAACTATATGTGAAATATTGGATCTAGTTTTGGAAAATAATATTTTCACCTTTAACAAACAGATCTATCTCCAGATTTCAGGGACGGCATGGGCAATGATATAGCAAATACCTATGCAAATTTAACATTGGGCATATGGGAAAGTGTATACCTGTATGGGAATTCTAATACTTATGCAGCAAAGATATAAGTCTACAAGCTCTTTGTGGACCATATTTTTGGCTTACCATGGCACTATTGAGGAACTGCATGGGTTCTATGAATATTTGAACAATACCCTTGATTTTCTTAAATTTGAGATGGAATTTGCTGAGGATTTTGTGAATTTTCTTGATGTTAGGTTGGAACTGACAGTGTTAGGTTTACAAACAAGTATATACAAAAAAGATGTACAGGTAAATAAATACCTACACAAGAAAAGTATGCATGCAAGAAGGAAGTTTAAAAGTGTCCTTAAGAGTCAATACTTACGGGCCAGTAGGCCGAATACTCAATCGGAGGTTTGCCATGCCCAAATGCAAGAAATGACTAATAATTTTATTGAGAGGGGTTATAGTATGGATGAAACAGAATCAGCCAGAAGGGATGCCTTAAGAGTAAGGGATTCAAAAGCAAGACCTTATTTTTCTACTCAGACTGATACTGTTTCTGAAAGGTCAAGGATGACCTCACTACAGCCTTTGAGATACCTTATGACCTACAGTAGAGCTAGTAGAACAATAGAGAGTGCTATAAGTAAAAATTGGGATCTTCTGAAAGCCATACTGGGTCATGAAAGTTGGCTTCCAAATAAACCTAGCTTTTCTTATAAAAATTGTAATAATTTGCAGAAATTATTATGTTATAAGGACTTTTCACTCAATAATAATAAGGTAACAACATTTAATAAAAAGGGCACCTTTCCCTGCTATAATTGTTCTTGTTGTTCAAGTAAAAATCAATCTACTGAATTTGTACATCCAGTGAATGGAAAGAAATTTGTTTTTTGTTGTAGTGCAACATGCAATACACAATATATAATATACCTTGCCACATGTAAAAAATGCTTGGGTTTTTATGTAGGAAAATCGACCAGAAAATTAAAAGATAGGATCATAAAACATAGGTCTGAAATTAGGAGATGAATACTGACTAACTCTTTGGCAAAACATATTAGTGAGACTGATGATTCACATCAGTTCAGCTTTAGAGTTATACATGTGGTTTATCCAAGTATTAGACGTGGGGACCTTGTAAATAATGTGGATATGAAAGAATATGAATGGATTATCCGCTTAGAAGCAGATAAATACCCTGGTCTCAATAAGCAGGTTACACTGAAACCAACAGAAGGTAAAGAAAAAATGACTGTATATGATATATTGTTACTGTGTTTTTAAAAGTTTAATTGCTGTTTTAATTTCTGTGTACTGGTAGGTTGCTGTGTCATGTGATATATTTGAATGAGATATAAATGCTGTTTTAATTGCTACTTTTTATGTGCGACACTGAAGAAGGATAGTTTGTATCTGAAAGCTTTGTCGTTCTATTAAATTTTATTGATGGTGTGGAGTATCTTTTGTTTTTCTGCCTGAAGCTGCTTCGTTTGTATCCTCCACTTTACCACTAGCTCACTTTTTTGTGCAGTCTATAATAATGTCAGTTTAGTTTTATTCAGTTTGTATTTTTATGGTAAGCATTTACAATGCAATAACCATAATGACCTTAAATTACATAAATATTCGTATAATTCCCAAAAAGTTCATCTCATAAAACAAAATGTCACTGCTTAAATTACAGTAAATTTCTAGCTTTGGCAATCAGTCTTCCTAGATACGGCTGATGTCATTCAGATATGAATAGTACTTCTTTGCCACAAGCAATAACCCTCACACACTACTGTGACGGGAGAAGGATAATAGAAAAATGTTCACTGCATATTTTATTTTGAACCTCACTTCATTTCAAGATGGATTCTTGTTAGTTTCAGTCTGCTTTTGATTTATTTCCTGCCAACATGGAAAGTGCCAGCACGACTAAGTTCTATTACAGAATTTGGAACTTATGCTTAATATGAATAGAAACAGATAAGAGAGTCAAGAGATCCTATGCTAACAAAAATAATGCAAGAGTGATCATTTTAATTGGTTAGTGGTTGTTGAATAATAGTAACAATATAGTTGATCTGAGTCAAAAATAATATAAAAGAATGAAGCTTTTTGTACTTGAGGAGACAGGACCTTGATGGCCTTGACTTTTATGTATGTGTGCTCTCTGCAATAAACAAGAGGGAATAAAGGACCTGACATGTGTTGGCCACCATTTAATAACTTGCAAGAAGAATCAAAAAATAACAAAAATAAATTTGTAGTTAGAAGTTTAAAATACAATTCGGCTAGACTGAAAACACAGCTGCAGGCAACTAATAGAACAGTAAATGCATTCTAAAATTGCCCAGAAGAAAAATCCTGTACCTGGGGTCTGTATTCCATATAACAGAAAAACTGACAGTCAGTCAAATTCTTCTGACATTGACTGGCCTCTGATTTCGTCTCCCCCCCATATGATCAACCTGCTTCTTACAAAGCTGACAGCCCTCCTTCTCCAAGATGGCAGGTGGGGGTATGAAATGCCAATCTACCTACTACCTCTTTGTATACACCTCAGGTTATAATACACAATTTAGACAACAGTGACAACAACCATCTGCTGTGATATCTTCAGATCAAACTTTAGTGAAAATATTGCACAAAGGTAAACAGTTGTAGCAAAAATACAGACGTAGCTACTGCAAAGCATGTAGGTAAATTAAAATGATTTAGTAATAAAAGTGCTCCAACAAAAACAAATACTCTGAAAACAATTAGTCACAGTTTCCAATAATTATTGATGGAGAAGAATATCAGTGACATCTCCCTTCTAAACAAAGTACAGATGAGGTGTCAGATTCAGATTCTTCACAGAAAATGAAATCCCTACTGCTCAAATGCATCCATTTAGAAAAGTACCTAATCCTGCAGCCACGCAGGATGGCAATGCAGGACCTATCGTAACAGTTGTTCACCCATGGACTGCAGAAAATCTCCAAACTATTGTAGATTTTCTCCCTCCAGTTCAAACACATTTGGTTAAATATGCCAACATATTAGAAGATCAGGTATAACTACAAAACCCTATCAAAGAATTAAGAGTACTTTTCGAAGCTTCAACACCTCCTGATATTTTCAGTAGAATGTGTGAAATATCCACCATAGGCGATAATATTCTAAAACATATAGACAATGGGTTTCCTTGGAATAATACACTAAAAGCCATCACTACAGCATGTCCCCAATACCTAACTGGCCAAGAATCAAAGTAACTATGCAAAAAGAAAATGAGTCCATTAATGCATATTTGTAATGCATGGCAGATACAGTTAAAGCCTTTTCTGGACACACAGAACCTAAGAAGGAGTGGCAAGCAGTGGGCTATCAGCATCCTTCTTACCATCAGTCTAGGAACAAATTTAAAAGGTTTGTTTAAATTGACCAGGTATAGGCATTCATGAAACTGTTAATCAAGCACAATATGTGGTAAGCAATATAGTTAGAAAAGAAAAAGAAATACAAAATAAACCAGTATATGTCCAACTTCAACAATTCAATACTGATTCACAGAGACAGGGAAGGATGACAAGGAATCACAGAGGAAGAGGAGGTTTAAACTTTCTCTGTCACAGGCCCTAGGTCAATATTCAAAAAATGGTACCCCCCCCCCATTACCACAAGCCTCACAGTGTGAGCAGCACATTGATCATTACTTTAATTGTGGACAAGATGGACACTGAGTGGACAAGAATGCTTACTTTCTTCTGAAATTAATACATCCTTTCAGCAGACAAATTCACCAAATGCCCAAAAACCAGAACACACAGAAAGACACTTGCTGATTTACAATACTACTTGGCAGCCACCAGTGTGGCAACAAGACCTTAAGGACAACCATGAACACAATCACAGCTATTTTCTTTGGGACCAGTTGACCAAGAAGGTCCCTTTGTTAATATTATAGTGTGTAACTCTTCTCTTCCTTTCCTTGTTTATACAGGAGCATCTGGATCAATAATTACTTCAGCAAATGCTGAAAATCTCCCACTATTTACCAAAATTGTTCAGAGGTGTGACTGGTAGAGTTCATCTGGATTACCAGAAGCTAAGCCTATTCCTATTCAGATTGGGCTGCTAGAAAAGACCAACATGCCATTGTTTTAGGACATACTGACCCTTTAAATCTTTTACTTAGAGCTTTATCACCCATGTTGTGATGTACTCTTTATTATACTCCAGGTGGAGTTTTTCCTTGACATTCCAAATGGGCCCTCACCTTTGGGTTTGTACTTAACTGACATTTCTGCAGAGATATACACCCTTTTTGCTCTCTAAATAGGAGAACATACTGCACATAGTGATCATTCAGATGGATTGGAAACAGTCCCTCCAAAGCTCTGGACTGTTGAAGATATTGAACCAGTAAAAGTAGTTTTAAAACCTTGTGAGCACATACCGATGGTAGCCCAGTATCCCTTGTCAGCAGAGACAGAGAAAGGAATTGAACCTGTTAGATCTGCATTACTCTAACAAGGAATAATTGTCCCAACTCCAAGCCCATGTAATACACCCATATTACTAGTTAAGAAACCAGGAAAAAAACAATCACAGCTTTGTACAAGATCTACGAGCAGTTAACACAGTTCCAGTGCCAACATTTCCTGTAGTCCCTTATCCTGCTAGAACATTAAGTTCTAGTCTGTCAACTGCTACCACCTTCTCATTGATATATATATTTTTTCACAGATTTTTTATTTCTCTACCCTTATACATCCAGACAGTCAGTCAGTATCTGCATTCACATTTTGAGGACAGCGGTATACATTTGCAAGATTGCCACAAAAATATATAGAATAATCATCTACTCTTTTCTGTAGGGAAAATGAAAAACAACTAGACAAAATCGAGTCCACATGTGAATCTATTCTAATACACTATGTAGATGATTTACTTTTAGCTTCAAATTTTCATTACAGGTACAAACAAAAGTATCATTTTCCTCTTGACTAAACTGGCAGAATTAGGATTCAAGGATAATAAAGGAAAATTGTAATTATGGACGCCACAAGTTTAGGCACATTTTACCCTCAAATATTACTGCATTACAAACTGAACCATGCCCTACAACATTAAAACATCTGCAAGCATTTTTGCGACTGACAAGTTATTGTCAACAATTGATTTCTAATTATGCAAAAGTAGTAAAAACATTACTAGAATTATTGAAGAAAGATACTCCTGAAGCCTTTCCTTGCAAGAAAATAATTAACAAGCCTTTGTTAATTAAAACTTAACTTTCAAATCCTCCTGCTTTTGGACTGACAAGATTGTTCAAAAATATTTTTCTTATTTTGTTGTGTAAGGAATACAATTGCATTGGGATTATTAGCACAAGGTAGAAATGATGACTTTTGACCTATTGCTTATTTTAGTACAAATCTTGATCCTGTAGCAGCAGCCCTCCCTCACTGCCTTAGGGCAGTAACTGTGAATTCACGCATGGTAGAATGGTGGCTGCCCCTACTCTCATGCATGAGACCTACGTAGCAGTTCTGCATTCTGTAGAAGTATTGTTACTAAAGACCAAAACACAATATTTGTCTGCTGTACAACTGTCAAAATATGAATTATCTTTATTTATATATGACTTACCTTTACTTAGCAACCTATCATTACACATCATTAGATGTCTACTTCTTAACCCTGCCTCTTTACTTCCTACAGCAGATGGAGGAGAACCTCATGACTGCATTTTAATAGTTAATAATGTGCTTCCTTCTAGGTCTGATCAGAAAGATGTGCCATTAGTAAATCCTGAATTACTTCTTTATTGATAGATCCTGCATTTGAAGAGTAGACAGTATTTTAGTAGCAGCCTTTTCTGTGCATAGCCAGCACAGAATTTTGCTGATGGGACAATTAAATGGAAATATGCCTACTCAAATAGCTCTACTTATAGCTATTATGAAGCATGTAAATTACCAGAGAACAAAACAGTTACAATTTTCACAGATTCACATTTCACTTATGTGGTAGTTCAGGATTTTGGTATACTTTGGAGAGAAAGTATTTAGTCTATGCAGGGAATGTCATTAAAAAATGCTGTTTTTGTTCATGAACTATTGAATGGATTATTATTGCCAAAAGAGATGGCAGTGGTAAAGTGCACTGCACACAAGACTGATGATTCATGCATTTCAAAAGGAAATTGTTTTGCAGATATGACAGCTTGACAAGCTGAATTGTTCTATTCTCTTCTGGCTTCATTTGTTCAGCAACTTCATTAAACTAATGCACCTGTTTGTCCCATGTCTTGTGCATTCAGATGAGACACCAAGGCACTGTGAAGGGTTCAAGTTGTTTACCGTATATAAACACATCAGGAGGTGTAACTGGAATGTAAATTGAAGCTACCTGACTGACTCATTACTTCAGTAACACTCACATGTCCATGTCCATTCATGTCTGCTTTCACTCTGACTGACTATACAAAATGGCACTGATCTTGCACATGCTCAGTAACTTATATGCTACAGTGGCTGACTAGTACAATGCACACAATGATCTACATCCTCCCTCTTTGATTTGTTCAACATGCAATAAAAAAACAAGATATTTTACATGCAAAATATCACACCAATATTTTAACAACAAATGAATTCAAGTCCAAGTTGCTGTGTCTTTTGGATTGGGCCTCGAAATTCTATGTGATCTGATCACATAAAAACTTTGACTTGGTTTAGCAACAGGGACAGTCTCTGGGGATTCTTTTACAATTGCAACTTTGGGGATTACATCAGGATTACTTGAAGAAAGTACACTGTTCTCTGGAATTTGAACAAGTGTATGGTCACGCTGAGAAATAGTCTCTCTTGCACAGGCAATCTGCTATGTCACTGGTTCGGGGACTGGTAATATGTGTCTTTGATTCCTTTTGAAATCCATTCCATCAGATTGTATGATGTAAGATCTCAGTTCTTTACAAATATATTTGACAATTCCCATTTGGTCATATCATTTAGATGTTTGCATTCTCACAATCTCCCCTTGTCTTAATGGTCTAAGATGTTTGCTGAATTTATTGTGGTACAACTTTTCTGACTGGTGCTTTTTCAAAAGTTGAGTGTTGACCATTCTGTTGTTCTTTGCATTTGGTATCAATAACTGTTCATTGATTGGAAGAGTTGTTCTAGTCTGTCTGAATATCAATATCTGAGCAGGTGAACCAAGCAAATTATCTCGATTAATGTTTCTGAGATTAAATAGGTTAAGAAAAACATTGGTACTGTCTCTCTTGGATTTCTCCAACAAACATTTTGCTCTTTGAACTGCACATTCAGCTAATCCATTGGACTGTGAATACTCAGGACCACTAGTAACATGGGTAAAGTCCAAAGACTCAGCAAAATTCTTAAACTGCTGATTTGTAAATGGTGCACCATTGTCAGATATGACTTTGTGCGGACTATCATGAACAGAAAAATGTCTCTTTAATTTCATAATGACAGTGCTTGACGTTAAGTTCAGAAGAATGTCAATTTCAAACCAATTCAAATAAGAGTCTACTAACACTAAATAATGCTGACCATTCCATTCAAAAATATCAGTAGCAACTGTCGAACATTGTAGTTCAGGAATCTGGTTTAGCTGAAGTGGTTCTTTTTGTTGGTGC
Source organism: Protopterus annectens (assembly GCF_019279795.1). Taxonomy (NCBI): domain Eukaryota; kingdom Metazoa; phylum Chordata; order Ceratodontiformes; family Protopteridae; genus Protopterus; species Protopterus annectens. The sequence continues at coordinate 56,811,084 of NC_056738.1, forward strand.
GATTTAGTACTGTTGCAAATAAAACATGCCACAGTTTCCATCTCTATATCTTTTGACACAGAAGGCCAAAATACTATGCCTCATGCCCTTCTTTTGGTAGAATCAGTACCCAGGTGACCACAATGCAAAATCTTGATATATTCCTGCTGTAATGCTGTAGGAATTACCACTTTAGGACCGTTCATGATGATTCCGTGTTTCATCATGAGCTCATCTCTGTAAGGAAAAAACTTCTGTATGTCAAGTGGTAAACTAGCTTGTCATGCTGGCCATCTTTGACTGATAACATCTTTCAACTTCTGCAGAATTGGGTCTGAAGCTGTATGATTTCTGAGTTCATCAAGAAGTGACAATGAAAAATGTTTGACTTCCATGACTTCAAAGTCTGCTTTCTCATTGTCATGCTATTCTGTTGCTTGCCCAGGTGCTCTTGACAAAGCATCAGCAAGGTATAGAAATGTACCTTTTGTATAGACAATATTGAAATTGTACTTTTGCATTTTAATAGCATATGTTGCAAGCATGCTGAGGCTGTATGTATTGGCTTTTTCAGAATTGTCACTAGAGGTTGGTGATCAGTCTCTATTTGAACAGGTTTGCCAAACATGTGAACACTACTGCCAAAAGTTCTTTTTTAATTTGTGCATACTGAATTTCAGTTTGGGTTAAATATTTGGATGCATAGGCTACAGGTATGCCTTCTTAAAGACATGCTGCACCAAAATCACACTTTGAAGCATCTCACGAAAGATTTACAGGTTTGTGAACATCATAATATCTCAGTGTTGGTGGACTTTCAATTTTCTGTTTCAGAGCATCAAATGCTTTTTGGTGTTGTTCCAACCAGGATTAGTTTACATTTTTGCGTGTCATCTCATATAATGGTGCTAAACTCTCACTCAGGTCTGGGATGAACTTTCCTAAATTGTTGACCATGCCAAGAAAACGTTATAAAGATGTGACATTTTTTTGAACTGGCATCTCAAGAATTGCTGCTTGCTTAGACAGATCTGGTTGTAAGCCTGGTAAAAAAAATAATCCACATAAATAACATCTTTCAGCTTGAATTTACACTTCTGAGGATTTAGTTTAAGATTTACTTCACGAGCACAGTCTAGATTTTTCTTGACATTTCTATCATGTTCATCTTTGCCATTGCCCCTACAAGAATGTTGTCTACAATGATAGCACATGGATAACCAGAAAAAATTTGTTCCATTGCATGTTGAAGTACTTCACTGGCAGTATTTATCACAAATGGCATTCTCAAGAATCTGTATCTGCCAAATGCTGTACTGAAAGTGGCTAACAATGAAGATCTGTGATCCAGCAAAATTTATCAGAAGGAACTTTTTGCATCTAAGACTGAAAAAACAGTGGCATTTGGCTTGAGAGTGGCTATTTCTTCTACTGTGCACATCGACCATGGAGGATGCACATTTGTCAAGCTCTGCTTTTACTTTGCTCTGCATTACTACTGAAACCTTCCTTGCAAGTCTGACAACTGGCTTACTTCGTGGTTTAACCTCATGGAATATGTGACTGAAAGTTTGTCAAGCTCATATGTGAAAATATCAGCATATTCACTAAAAATATTCTGTGTAAAGCTATCATGGTTGTTCAGACATATATAGTGGATCTCTTTATTAAATGAAATCAGTCCCATTCTCAAACTGTCTTTAAGGCCTAGCTACGACTGCACATGTCTTTTCACTATGTAAGACTGCAAGTCATAGCTGTTTCCAGCAGAATGGCATGTGCAAACTACTGTGCCATCAGTTTGAATCTCTTCAACACTATAAGCAACTAGTTTTGCACACTTTGCTGAATACTGTTTCTCACCAGGTCTTACTTTTGCAAACACTTGTACTGATATGACATTGCACTTGGATCCAGTGTATACTTTAAGCTTTACAGGTTTCCCATTAATCTGAACAGTGCGAAATATTTCACTCTTTGCTGCCAACTGATAATCTGCTGTGTTAAGTGTTTCATTAATCACAGAGACACCATCAACATAGAAAGTTTGCTCACAGCTTTTTATCTGATCTGTTTGCTTCTTTGGATGCTTTCTCTTAATAAAACTATGTGCCACTTTAAACTTGCAAAGCATTTTGAAATGATTCCACTTTTTACATTTATGACACTGCTAACCAAAAGCTAAGCACTTCTGTCATTTAGGTTCATATCTGCCTTCACAATTGCAACAGCTAACAATAATTCAATTTATATTTCTTTTCATCTTAGCTTTATGTTGTACACTATCAACATTCACACTGGCAGACACTGCATGCACATTTTTCTCATTTGTAAGCGTATTCGTATGCTTTCCTCTAAGCTCATATATTTGACAAATCTCAATGGCTTTGCTCAATGTTAAATCACTGTCTTGAAGAAAAATCTTAATCGCTGCATCATTAACACAACACAAGGCTGTCTTTTATGAACTCATCTCTCAGATCACCAAATCGGCATGTTTATTGCTTTATTTCTTAAGTCAGTAATATATTCTGCTATAGTTTCACCAGGCTTTTCATTTCTTGTGTAAAACGTGCCTTTCCATTGTAATATTCATTTGAGGTTTACACATTTCTCTAAATTTACATTTTAAGCACTCAGAGTCTTCCTGCTTTTCAGCCTGTATCACAATATGGTGGTTCTCCCTCCACTGCATACATGCCAGGTGCATACACAAATGAATGTTCCCTCTCAATGGATTCCGAGCCAGCTAAATTAAGAAGCATGAATGCTTTTGCGTGTGCATCCTTATCAGAAAACGCAGCCTATATGAAAATATATTCTTGCTCAAACACTCACCAATTCTCAGCAATATTATTATCAAACAGCAGTGATTCAGGTCTATGAAATCCCTCTGCTATAACAACAAAATATGTTTAAATATAAGCATAGACCAGGTACTCGTAATTATACTCAACTGCACAACAATCTTTCTGAAAAGGCTTTACTTTAACATTGCAAACTTTTTTTCCTGGATGGGTAGAGGCTTATCCTTGTGCAAAATATGATGCTGTTACCATTTTTAAGAAACTGCTTTCTGAAATAATGTCCAGATTTGCTGTGCCTTGTTGCATACAATCAGATCAGGGAACACATTTTACAAGTCAAGTGATGCAACCATTAAGGTATTTAACATAAAAATGCAGTACCCATTATCCACACAAGCTTCAGGGATTATAGACAGGATGAATCAGACAATTAAAGTAAAACTCACAAAAGTATGTGAGGAAACTGCTCTTAAATGGTCAGAAGCTTTGTCTCTAGTGTTGTTTAGTGTACAAAGTGCAGTTAGTAGTTCTAGAAATTTTTCCACCAGAAATGAGAATGCTTGCTACACCCCTGCCTAAAAATTTGGAGTTACAAAATGTTGATGGATCAGTTTTTCTTTATTGCAACTTTCGCCATCCTGTTTTTCAGTATCATGAGCAGGTGCTGCAAGCCCAGCAACAGCCTTCAGTGACTGATTATCATGACCTGCAACCAGGTGACAGTGTTTTCATCAGATTGTTAGAGCTAGCTGATATGATGGAGAGAAGGAAGGTTGATATATTGTGTGTGCAAGAGACCAGATGGAAGGGGAGTAAGGCCAGGTGTATAGGAGGTGGTTCAAATTGTTCTATCATGGTGTGAATGGGAGGAGAAATGGGGTAAGGGTTATCCTGAAGGAACAGTATACCAAGAGTGTTTTGGAGGTGAAAAGAGTGTTGGATAGAGTGATGTTTATGAAGCTGGAAATTGATGGTGTAATGATGAATGTTGTTAGTGCATACGCTCCGCAAGTTGGGTGTGCAATGGATGACAAAGAAAAATTTTGGAGTGAGTTGGTTGAAGTGGTGGTGAGTGTACCCAAGGGTGAGAGACTGGTGACTGGAGTGGATTTCAATGGCCATATTGGTGAAAGGAACAGAGGGGATGAGGAAGTGATGGGCAGGTATGGTGTTAAGGAGAGGAATGCAGAAGGTCAGATGGTAGTGGATTGTGCGAAAATGATGGACATGGCTGTGGTGAATACGTATTTTAAGAAGAGGGAGGAGCATAGGGTGACATACAAGAGTGGAGGAAGATGCACACAGGTAGATTATATCCTATGCAGGAGGGCAAGTCTGAAGGAGATTGGAGACTGTAAAGTGGTGACAGGGGATGTGTAGTTAGGCAGCATAGAATGGTGGTATGTAGGATGATGTTAGGGATCAAGAAGAGGAGGACAAGTGTGAGAGCAGTGCCAAGGATCAAATGGTGGAAGTTGAAAAAGGGTGATTGTGAGGTAGAGTTCAGGAAAGAGTTAAAAAAGGTACTGGGGGGCAGTGAAGAGTTACCGAACAGCTGGGTAACTACAGCAGAGATGGTAAGGGAGACAGCTAGAAAGGTGCTTGGTGTGACATCTGGACAGAGGAAGGAGGACAAGGAGACCTGGTGGTGGAATGAGGAAGTACAGAAGAGTATACAGAGGAAGAGGCCGGTGAAGAAGAAGTGGGATTGTCAGAGAGATGAAGAAAGTAGACAGGAGTATAAGGAGATGAGGAGCATGGCAAAGAGAGAGGTGGCGAAGGATAAGGCATATGGAGAGGTGTATGAAAGGCTGGACACTAAAGAGGGAGAAAAGGACCTGTACCAATTGGCTAGACAGAGGGACCAAGCTGGGAAACATGTGCAGCAGGTAAGGGTGATAAAGGATAGTGAGGGAAATGTACTCACAAGCGAGGAGAGTGTGTTGAGCAGATGGAAAGAGTACTTTGAGGGGCTTATGAATGAAGAGAATGAGAGAGAGAGAAGGTTGAATGATGTGGGGATAGTGAATCAGGAAGTGAAACAGATTCGCAAGGAGGAAGTAAGGACAGTTATGAAGAGGATGAAGAATGGAAAGGCTGTTGGTCCAGATGACATACCAGTGAAAGCATGGAGGTGTTTAGGAGAAATGGCAGTGGAGTTCTTAACCAGATTGTTTAATGAAATCTTGGAAAGTCAGAGGATGCCTGAGGAGTGGAGAAAAAGTGTTTTGGTACTTATTTTTAAGAATAAGGGTGATGTGCAGAGTTGTAGTAACTACAGAGGGATAAAACTGGTCAGTCACAGCTTGAAGGTATGGGAAAGAGTAGTGGAAGCTAGGTTAAGAAGGGAGGTGATGATTAGTGATCAGCAGTATGGTTTCATGCTGGGAAAGAGCACTACAGATGCACTGTTTGCTCTGAGACTGTTGATGGAGAAATATAGGGAACGTCAGAAGGAGTTGCATTGTGTTTTTGTGGACTTGGAGAAAGCATATGATAGGGTGCCTCGAGAGGAGTTGTGGTATTGTATGAGGAAGTCAGGAGTGGCAGAGAAGTATGTAAGAGTGGTACAGGATATGTACGAGGGTACTGTGACAGTGGTGATGTCTGCAGTAGGAGTGACAGATCTGTTTAAGGTGGAGGTGGGATTACATCAAGGATCAGCTCTGAGCCCTTTCTTATTTGCAATGGCAATGGACAGGTTGACAGACGAGATCAGATAGGAGGCCCCATGGACTATGATGTTTGCAGATGACATTGTGATCTGTAGTGAGAGTAGGGACCATGCTAAGGAGACCCTGGAGAGGTGGAGATATGCTCTATAGAGGAGAGGAATGAAAGTCAGCTGGACTATGACAGAATATGTGTGTGTGAATGAAAGGGAGGATAGAGGAATGGTGAGGATGCAGGCAGTAGAGTTGTCAAAGTTGGATGAGTTTAAGTACTTAGGGATCAACAGTTCAGAGTAATGGTAAGTGTGGAAGAGGGGTGAAGAAGAGAGTACAGGCAGGATGAAATGGGTGGAGAAGAGTGTCAGGAGTGATTTGTGACAGACGGGTACCAGTAAGAGTGAAAGGGAAGGTCTACAAGAGGGTAGTGAGACCAGCTATGTTGTATGGGTTGGAGACAGTGGCATTGACAAAAAGGCAGGAGTCAGAGCTGGAAGTGGCAGAGTTAAAAATGTTAAGATATGCACTGGGTGTGACAAGGATGGACAGGATTAGGAATCAGTATATCAGAGGGTCAGCTCAGGTTGGATGGTTTGGAGACAAAGTCAGAGAGGTGAGATTGCGTTGGTTTGGACGTGCTGAGGAGGGATGATGGGTATATTGGGAAAAGGATGGAGCTGCCAGGTAAGAGGAAAAGAGGAAGGCCTAAGATAATGTGGTGGGAGAGATGGACGTGGTGAGAGAGGACATGCAGGTGGTTGGTGTGACAGAGCAATATGCAGAGGACAGGAAGAAATGGAAACAGATGATCCGCTGTGGCAACCCCTAATGGGAACAGCCGGAAGAGAAGAAGAAGTTTTCCTGAGAACAAGCTTTGTCTCTGAGACAGAATGGACTGTTCTTGGTTTTGCTTACCACCACCACTGACATTAGCTTTGAAGGACTGCCTATTTGGATCCACATATCTCATGTCAAGAAGGCCCTTCCTCATGATGAATGCAGATGTGATACCACAGACACCACTCCTTTTGAGACTCCAGACCCAAATGCAAATTGTACAGGATAAAAAAACAGGCAATCCATTTTATCTGGAAATGAAGTGTAGAGACTCCATCATGGTTAGGTTCAGAAGTTAAATCTAGTCACTCAACATAATTTTTCTGGTTGGAGATAAAACTCAGTGATTCTTCTTCAACTTCAATATTATTTTCATTAACCTCACAATTGGAGGTGAAAGTTAATGACTCAGTAACCGCATGTTTTTTGGACAATGATGGGAAGTTGACCCAAGAACTGGACAGTTAATTACATGTTACTTGATGGATATGTTTTATATGTTTTATCTGGTTTAAAGTGTTCATGATCTACCTTTTGCAAAGATTTGTTTCATTTACCATTTTTACAACAGGCTAAAGTTGCATTCCAGATATTTTATTTTTAACGTTTAACTGTTTTAACATTTTTACTATTTATTTATTAGATATTTTATTCTTCATATTACATAATTTGACATGGCAGGAAATGATGTAATGATTGACTTTAAGATCTGGTTCTATTTAAATAGAGCTTAAAGATGTTTTCACTGACTCTGATGATGCCTTAATATTTTATCAGGTGAAAGCTCTTAGTCGGTGAGATTTGTATGTTAATTTATTTTATATTTTAATAGTTTGGATACATTAAAGTGAGTGCTTTTTCTTTACCACAGGCAGTGGTTTTCTTATTTTTCCGTTATACCTCAGATCGTCTTTGCTGCCTGTAAGCATTATGTAGTGATGAAACAACAGCATCTGAAGCTCAAATAAAGGAACACTGCTTCCTTCAGCATCTTTCAATCCTTCCAAAAGTCACATTTGAAGGGGGTTGAAGGCAGAAAAGTTGAGGAAGAATGAAAATGGACAACACAGATAGAAGGTTATCTGATGTTGCCATTTTCATTCATTCCTCAACTGTTGGGACAGAGTCCCAGCTACCTATATACTGGGAGGACTCTAAGGAAGGATATTCCTGAGCATTGCTGAGCCAAAGGCTGTTTTTCCCCTAGAGACCAGACCCAATTTGTAATGAGCAATAAAAGTATGAGGATTAGCCCATGATGCAGCTACACAAATAGCCAATAAAGATCTAGATAAAAAGGCTGAAGAAGTTGACATAGACTTGGTGGAATGAGCTTTTGGTGGTTTTGGTTAAGACAAATCCAACTTTTTCATAAACAAAGATAATACAATTGGTTAGTCATTTAGCTAAAGTCACTTTAGAAACTGGTTTGCCTAATTTTGACTCTGAAAAAGAAACAAGTAACTGTTCAGATTTCCTGAAATTTCTGGTTCCATGTAGATAAAACTGTAATTGTATATGAAAATCCAAAAGGTGTAACATATACTTTCCTTTATTGGAAAAATTTAGAAAGAAAACTGGACGACTGATAAACTGATTAATGTTACATTCTGACACCACCTTAGGAAGAAAGGCGGGGCTGCTTTGTGAGTATAGCATATCCTTATGGAAAATCAAATAAGGAGGCTTGGAAGACAGGGCCTGTAGTTCTGAAACTGTTCTAGCAGAGGTAATGGCTGCTAAAAGACAGTTTTCCAGGTCAAAAATCATAGTTTACACTTAGCTGATAGCTCAAATGGAGATTGTGTCAATGATTGCAGAACAATATTTAAATCTCATGGTGGAGTGGGGTCTTTTAATGGGGGTCTAAGAAGAAAAGTTCCTCTTAGAAGGGCTTTACAATGTTTGAAAGAAGCTAAAATAAATTATTTACTCCTGTATGAAAATTGTGAATGGCAGCTAATTGTGCTTTAACAGTAGAAGAGGTAGCACCTTTATTGAAAATTGCAGCTAAAAATTCAAGAACTGCAGGAACTGGTGCTGAAAAGGGATCAATGTCTTTTTTGCTGAGCCCAAAAAACAAATCTTTTCCATTTACTTCTGTAAAGTTTTCTAGTTGAAGCTTTATGGGAGGATAAAATAATGCAACAGACAGGGGAGGAGAGCCTGGTCTGTCTAGCAATCAATGGATGTGGAGAAACCATGTGGTCAACTTTAGGCCTGGAATGTCTGTATGTGTCAAGTCTGTTGAGTGAGACAGAAGGTCTGGAATTGGATTTAGAATCCATGGGGCAAAGGAGATGAGGACAAAGAAAGGGAAACCAAGTCTGTTGAGGCCAATAAGGGGCAATGAGGATAAATGTGCTCTTCAATCAAGATGATTTCTGAAGAAATTTGGGTATTAGAGGTAAGGGGATAGGCATAAAGGAGACTGGGGGGCAATTGTGATGTAGAGTGTCCCTTGATGACTCCCCCAGTACTGGAACAGGGCAAACAAACTGCAGCACTTGTTATTAAGGGGAGATGTAAAAAAATCACAGCATGGCTGTACCCATCGTTGGAAAATCCTTTCTACAACCTTCATATTGAGGACCACTCCTGAGGCACTAGAATGGACCTACTTTTTTATAACTTCTTTCTTAATTGATGTCAGAAGCTTAATGGGATAGCTCCTTTCTTTGAACATTCCAATCAAAATATACATCTCATGTAAAAATTCACCACCATTAGTGACCAGCCTGGAGAGTCTAACCATTTGGCCTTTAATGACACTCCATCTTTGATGAAAAGGATGGCAACTATGATATTCTAGGAGTGTGTTTGTATACCTTCTTTTCCTAAAAATGTTAGAAGAGAGTTCTCCACTTCACTGACTCTGATAATGCCTTAATATTTTATCAGGTGAAAGCGCTTAGTCCGTGAAATTTGTATGTTAATTTATTTTATATTTTAAGTGTGGATACATTAAAGTGAGTGCTTTTTCTTTAGCACAGGCAGTGGTTTTCTTATTTTTCCATTATACATCAGATCTCCTTTGCTGCCTGTAAGCAATATGTAGTGATGAAACAACAGCATCTGAAGCTCAAAAAAAGGAACATTGCTTCCTTCAGCATCTTTCAATCTTTACAAAGTCACATTTGAAGGGGGTTGAAGGCAGAAAAGTTGAGGAAGAATGAAAATGGACAACACAAATAGAAGGTTATCTGATGTTGCCATTTTCATTCATTCCTCAACTGTTGGGACAGAGTCCCAGCTACCTATATACTGGGAGGACTCTAAGGAAGGATATTCCTGAGCACTGCTGAGCCAAAGGCTGCTTTTCCCCTAGAGACCAGACCCAATTTGTAATGAGCAATAAAAGTTTGAGAATTATCCCAAGCTGTAACTCCACAAATATCATACAATGAAGATCTAGATAAAAAGGCTGAAGAAGTTGACATAGACTTGGTGGAATGAGCTTTTGGTGGTTTTGGTTAAGACAAATCCAACTTTTTCATAAACAAAGATAATACAATTGGTTAGCCATTTAGCTAAAGTCACTTTAGAAACTGGTTTGCCTAATTTTGACTCTGAAACAGAAACAAGTAACTATTCAGATTTCCTGAAATTTCTGGTTCCATGTAGATAAAACTGTAATTGTATATGAAAATCCAAAAGGTGTAACATATACTTTCCTTTATTGGAAAAATTTGGAAAGAAAACTGGACGACTGATAAACTGATTAATGTTACATTCTGACACCACCTTAGGAAGAAAGGAGGGGCTGCTTCATGAGTATACCCCATCCTTATAGAAAATCAAATAAGGAGGCTTGAAAGACAGGGTCTGTAGTTCTGAAACTGTTCTAGCAGAGGTAATGGCTGCTAAAAGACAGTTTTCCAGGTCAAAAATCATAGTTTACACTTAGCTGATAGCTCAAATGGAGATTGTGTCAATGATTGCAGAACAATATTTAAATCTCATGGTGGAGTGGGGTCTTTTAATGGGGGTCTAAGAAGAAATGTTCCTCTTAGAAGGGCTTTACAAAGTTTGGAAGAAGCTAAAGATAAATTATTTACTCCTGTATGAACATTGGAAATGGCAGCTAATTGTGCTTTAACAGTTGAAGAGGTAGCATCTTTACTGAAATTTGCAGCAAAAATTCAAGAACTGCAGGAACTGGTGCTGAAAAGGGATGAATATCTTTTTTTGCTGTATCCAAAAAACAAATCTTTTCCATTTACTTCTGTAAAGTTTTTTAGTTGAAGCTTTACGGGAGGATAAAATAATGCAACAGACAGGGGAGGAGAGCCTGGTCTGTCTAGCAAGCAACAGAAGTGGAGGAACCATGTGGTCAACTTTAGGCCTGGAATGTCTGTATGTGTCAAGTCTGTTGAGTGAGACAGAAGGTCTGGAATTGGATTCAGAATCCATGGGGGCAAAGGAGATGAGGACAAAGAAAGGGAAACCAAGTCTGACGAGGCCAATAAGGGGCAATGAGCATAAATGTGCTGTTCAATCAAGATGATTTCTGAAGAAATCTGGGTATTAGAGGTAAGGGGGATAGGCATAAAAGAGACTGGGGGGGGGCAATTGTGATGTAGAGTGTCCCTTGATGACTTCCCCAGTAGTGGAACAGGGCAAAAAAAACTGCGGCACTTGTTATTGAGGGGAGATGTAAAAAAATCACAGCATGGCTGTACCCATCGTTGGAAAATCATTTCTATAACCTTCATATTGAGGACCACTCCTGAGGCACTAGAATGGACCTACTTAACTTGTTTGCAATCATGTTGAACTTCCTTGGAATGTATGTTGCTATCAGAAACCGATTGGATGAGATCACCCATTGCCACACTCTCATGGCTTCTTGACACAGGGGGTTAAGATTTGGTTCCCTGTTGTTTGTTGATGCACCAGACCATTGACATTTAAAGTTTTCATTATTGCTTTCTTTCTCTGACACTCTCATTTTTTTACTTTGTCCTTCCATGATATTCCCAAAATGTGTCTTAAAAATTTATGATGAGCAACCTCACGTTTTCTCATGGCTGATGCTGTGATTGACCATAGCTCAGTGCCATGTAAGAATGTAGAAAGCACCAGTTCTTGGTATACCTTCACCTTTGTGGACAATGCAATGCTTTTACATCTCCAGATTCTGGATAGTCTGTTCAATGCTACACTTGCTTTTCCAAGTCTAACCATCACTTCTTTCTTGCAGTTACCTGTATGAGAGATGAAACTGCCCAGGTAGCAGAAGTTCTCTGTCATATCTAATATTAATCCTGCAGCCATCATGTCTTTGTTGTCATTCCATGCTTCACTGACCAATACATTGCATTTGTCAGGATTCATTTTGAGGCCTACTTTTCCACCCTATTTCTCTACTGATGTGGTCATTGTCTGCATTCCACTTCATGTTCTATCAATTAGAGCTATGTCATCGGTGAAGTCCAAGTCACATTGCTTGTTGATATTGACCCATTCCATTCCACTGAGCTTCCATGTAGTGCTTTCCACATGAACCAATCAATAACTATTGAAAATAACAAGAGAGACAGTAAACATTCCTGGCCTACACTTGTGATCACCTCTGACCAATCACTGTACTCATTATTCACCTGAACTGTTCACTTGTTATCTTGATACAGACTCTTAAAGAGTGTAATGAATTTTGGAGGAATCCCGTATTCCGACAAGATGTGTCATAGTGATGGTCTATGAAAGTAGTCAAAGGCTTTTTTGAAGTCCGCAAAGTTGACAGTGACTGGTTTCTTCCAAGCTGTTGCTTTTTCTATAATTTATCTTAATGCAAATATCTGGACAGTGCAGGATCAACCTGATCTAAATCCAGCCTGTCCCTGTCTGAGTCTATCATCAATTGCTCCTTTCAGTCTATTAAGTAATACACTAGCAAAAACATTGCCTGGGACTGACAACAATGTGATTCTATGCCAATTCATGCAGTTTCTAAGATCTCTCTTTTTGGTAGAGGAATGATGATGCCATTTTTCCACTCATTGGGTATGTTTTCTTGAGTCCATATGTTGTTCAAGAGACGTGAAATATTCCACTTAAGACGAGCATACTTAGCAACTCTGATTGTATCTGGTCTGTTCCAGGAGCTTTGGCTATGACGTCTTTTACTTCAAGTCTCACTAATCTACCAAGTTCATACCCAGAATCATTGTTGACACTGATCGTCATTGCCAAAGTCATGCAGGTCATCTGGTGTGAGGCAGTTTAGCACAGATTCAAAATGTTCTTGCCATCTCTTTAATTGTTCCTATTGTGTTTTTCCAGTTTTTCCATTTGCTAGCCTAATAGGTGGGCTCTGTTTTTTCCTGTCCACAAGTTCTTTGACAACATGATACAATACTCTGGAATTTCCAATCACTGCCTCTGTTTTTGCCTCTGTTGCCAGTTTCTGAACCCATAACTTTTTGTCATTTTTGCACATCTTTTTGACCAGTTTATCTTTCTGTTGATATTCTTCAATCACAGTGTCTAATGACTGGCCAGTTTGGTATGCCTGCTCTCATCTTCATTTGCAGTCATGTCATGCATCAGTGGCTTTCCAAGGTTCAGCTGTTATCTTATCCACACTTCTTTTCTTTTCCCTCTGTTATGTTGAATTGTTGCATCTGCATTCTCTATGATGATTGTCATAAATCAAAGATATCAGTATCAATTTAGCAGCATTAAATAAATGTTATTATATTTATGGAGATCAAGCTTATCCCTGGTTATCAGCAGACTGATCGGGTTGTTGTTATAGAGAAAGTGTCATTCCAGCTATGCAACCCACTTTATCTCACGGAGGAATTTGTAAAGTTCATTACAAGAGGCAGACTAAGGACATTAAAACTCCATTTATAAAAATGGATGCTTCCTGGATTTGCCATGTTGCTGT